>NC_090668.1:10321469-10624499 GCF_013368605.1 Nyctibius grandis
ATATCAAGCCATGTCACAAAACAAACTCCCAAGTGCTGTGAGCCTTCCCATAGTATGTGTGCAGACATCCATGAAAACGATCTTTTGTGTAGTGGCATTTTCTCTGAGAATGTAATTTTTTTCACTCATGTGTGTTATTCCTTTGAACTCTGAATGAGCACTTTGGCTGAACTTGACAGAATTATATATTTGGAATTAAATGTCAGTGATTTCTTCCTCTTACCATGCAGAATTTTGTCATAGGCATTTCAGACAGTAAGCACAGCAGACAGTAGGCTGTTTGCCCTTGATAACAGAAGTGCACGTTTATTGGGTTTTTAGTCAATTTTGTTAAGGTTTATTTTACACACACTGTGTATAAGTCCCTTTGCTTTTACATGGCTGTTCCCTGCCCCACTCCACCCCCAGAACATGCTAGTTAATTCCTGTTATATTATATAATTATTACTATATTATCATTATATTTTTATATATATAGAATGATATCTTGTGTTATCTGAACTACTATTCAGAACATTCTCATTAGAGTGTAGGCATCCTGGCAAACTTTGGCATTGCTTAAAACACTGTCCTGGTTTCATTGGGATTTGGTTTCAGTTTGTGGCCAGCCATGGTGATCAAGGCCCTCAGCAGTTAAATCCAGGGCAGCTGACCCAGGCTGGCCCACAGGTGTATTCTATATCATTGACATCAAGTTCCTATAAAAGGGAGGGCGGAGGGCTTGCTGGGGTGGGGTATTTTTGCTCTTATCTCCTCCTTCTTTCTCATTGCCAATGATTGCTATTCCTGGAGCAACTTGCTGCAACTTTGTAGCTAAGTATAATTTTGTATGTTTTGTATTATCATTTATATTGGTTATTTTATTAAATCTGCTTAATTTTAACCCATGAGTCTCCTTCCTTTTTCCAATTCCCTTCCTCAGTTGGGGAAAGAACATTGGGTGAGAGAAAACCTGTTATTGTTTAGCCCTGGGTGTGCACTAAACGTAGACAAACACCCAGTCTGAAATTTGTGTTTTTTAAAACTTGTTCTTTATTTGCATTGGTAAGTGAGGAAAATGTTCTTATTGCTTGTAGAGGGGGGGCTTTGTTCTCAGTCACCTTAAACTGAACACTTTAACAGCTACAATTTTTTCCTTTTGGGTAGATGCACATGGCTTGGTTATCTTTCATCAGTCTCATTACTTAAACTGAGGTGCCAGAGCAGTTACGGTGTTGCAGAAGGTATATCCTGGCAGGCTTGCATGCCTATCTAATTTCCACTAAGGGAAGGGTCAGTGAAACTTACATTTGAGTTTAAAAAATACTGTTCTTTCTCAGCTATACATTTCTGTCATTGCAGTCTGAGTAACAAATGGAAGAACAAAATGCACAGGCATGATGTTTCCAATACTGATTCTTAAAATGTGTCCTGTCTTCCAAATGCAGATACTGTACATACAGCCCACGTTCTCACATAATGGCTGGCCAAGGAGAACTCATTCATGAGCAAAAAGGAATTTATTCCTTTTTAACTTCTGTTGCCATAGAGAACCTAGCCAAAGAAACATACAACGCTGCATGTCCGAGTACCATTTTCAGAAGGGAGTTAAGTACCCAAATCACTTTTTTTGTATATGGTTTCTGGCTTATATATCTTTGATAATATTTCTTGCAGTTTGTCCAGTAGGTCAACTTTTTCTAGCTCACAGAGTACACCATGTTCCAGATAGAAGAGACATCCATAAAGGCTGCTATGCCTGAAGTCTGGTTTTCAATGGAAAAAGAAATATCTGTTGACTTTATCGTATGTCCTCCATTTCTATTCTCAGCTTTCAAGAATGGTGGGTAGTGGCTTTGAGACAATCTGTTTGAACAGGATATCAGACAGCTTCTGCAACAACTGGAACTTAAGCTTGATGTGATTTCAGAAGTCAGAACTAGCAACATCATTTTGAAAGCACAGAAAAAGAAATTTATGCAACTGTGGAGAACACCTGTGATATGCCCTGCTTCAGTGTCTGTTTAATACATTGATAGAAAGTCTGTCATTAGATTTAGTGAACTTTGGGTGAAGGCTGAAAGTAAAAAATACCCTAAATGAAGGAATGCCCTGTATTTCTGTTATTAATGGAGCATTGTGCCCCACAGCAGACTTAGTTGCTTACTTTCTTTGACTTCGTGCTTTCTTATTAGTGTCTTGCTTTCTTCAAAGTTTACCATTTCCTTGAACAGAAATGAAGTCCAAAATTTTTTTGGCATTGTAGTTTTCCAGAGGCACGTCTAATTCTTCTGTACCCCATTGCTGTTTCTCGTGAAGTCAGCAGGAACTTTGTTTCATTAGGAAGAGCATGGTCTGGTTCTAAAACAAAGCTGTTTCAGCTGCATGCTTTGGCATTTAGGGCAGGACAGAAGTTGAAATGATGTCTGTAAAATATTTCTTTGCCAATCATAAATGAGTATGTGTTCAGTACATTGGAGATCAGATACAGGAACAATGAAATAAGATTAGAGTCTAGCAGGCTACTTGTCTGCACAGTGCAGTGCAGCAGAAGCAAGGAGTTAAGACTGCTTTTAGCTCTGCATAGTATGATCCTTAGATGTGACTCTAGATGTCATCCTTATCTATTGCATTACGTTGGCACCCAGCCCAGCAAGACAAGGTAGATATTTGAAAGTTAGAGCAGAAAAAAGCACTACCTGCAACACACTGTGTCCTTTGCTATTGGTAGTTTTAAAGCATGAGAAGATGCAAAAGAAGCCCTTTGCAGCAGAGGAATTAATTAATTTGACAAAAGCAACAGGGTATGAAAATACATGTGATATTTAAAGTTACGAAATGAATGGCTTATTTACAACTTCAGCTGTTTTAGTACAGCATTTTGCCCAACTTCAAATTGTTCTAAAAAGGATTAGATATAATTAACGCTGTATGACCTCCTTTTTTCTCCTTTTCAAAGAATGTAGAGCTGTACATCTAATGAGGACCCCTGAAAGGACTATTATGTCCAATTGTCTCAATTATGCAAATAACATTGATATTTTAGCAGAAGGGAGGGGATACTTCAAATTAAAAGTTTCAGCTCCTGCTTTAGCCTTTCTGCAGTGCCGGCATTTTTACAGCAAGTATATCCACTGTTTGAAGAGAGGAAAGGAGGTTTAACAAATTGGAGATTTGGGCACTATCAAAGTAGATTTGTTGTGCCTTGTTCCACCATGAGATGAAAATACCCTCTGGGCAGGGAGATGGGTCATGAGACTTCTAAAGGATTACCTTCAAAGGGAGTCATGAGATTGGCTTGAACAAAGAAGCTGCTCACATGCTTATCATATGAGATTCTCTTCTTAAAGTGGTGGAAACCCATCTCCTTGGGAATTCTCATGAACTTCAGAGAGACGGGAAGTCCTAACAGTAAGATGAATGAGAAGTCTGAACAATAAACAGAAAGATGGGACAGAAGCTCAGAGTTAAATGCAATTTATTTACTCTATATGTAATTCATCTTTCCAGACTCTGAAACACTTCCAGGGACAAGCAGGTAGGACATGGTTTTAAATTATTTTTCGTTTCATTCCTGATCATCTTCTGCTTTGCTACCTTTTTTAGCATCAACTTGCATAATTGAAATTTGCGCTGAAGAGCTGTATAGTGACCTATGATTGATTGGAGAAAGATAATTCAGTGAAATGACAATGTTCTGATTAGACTGCTTCCTAGATTTCTCATTTATTTTGAAAGACATGAAACCTGAAGTACTAATTGCAAGAAGACAGAATGAGTTTTCCAAGTCCAAAAAAGGTGTCTCGAAACATTTCAAAATTAGAATGTTGCTTGGGTATGACTGTAATAAGATGGAGAAATGCTGGCAAAGAGAGATTAGGTGAGAACGTATCTTACATATTTCAGTGTTTTGAATGCTAGTTTAGAGCTACCTCTACAGCAAATGGGGATTTTTTTTTGTTTTGGGTTGGGTTTTTTTTTGTTTTGTAGGTTGGGAATTTGCTTTGTTTTGGGGTTGTTTTCAGTTTTCAGAATTACCCAGTTTCTGGAGTTCACTTTTGGCAACAAACCTTCTGATAAACAACCTCTTTCTCTGTGTGTTTGTATTCACTTGAGTTTATCAAGGTCTGATGGTAGATCAAGTATTATGGAAGTCTTAGAACAGAAAAGGGCATAGTTTTTGGTGGTTTTCCTTACCCCAGTGCGGTTTGCCAGTAAAGGGGGTTTCCCAGCGAAAGACATAACAAACATTTCTCAACAGCCTCCTTGCATTTGTATCAACAATATTGCTGTTGTCATTTGAAGTAGTGCATTTCTGCCATAAAGCATATTGGGCTCTGAGATGAGAAGTCTGTATGAGAACTCCCTCATCAAGATCCAACCTACATGTGATCCCTGAGTATTCATGTACCAATCTTTCAAATGATTGAGGAGCCAAGGAGGCTTAGTTTTGGCCCTTGTTACCCGCTAGCTCTTCAAATCACAACTCCAGAGAATGATGTTCCCATCCACTCTTGTCATTCCTACCCCTTCTGCTGTAGTGCGATTGGGATCTTGAGGAAGGACATCTCAGAGTAGCAGTAGCTCCAAGAGGGCTATCAAGCCAGAGACGGTCATGAACACAGCTTCTGGCCTGTTTGAGTCTCATTTAACGCCCCTAATTCAGGATTTAAAATTTTTTTCCCCAGTTTTGATAATAGATTAAATCCGGTAGACGGAAACTTTCACCATAATTTTTCCCCGCTATCATTTTCATTCAAATGGTAGACTGCAGCTAACATTTTAAAGCCAGATATGTTAATGAGTTGTACATAATATTTGATAACCGTAAATGATACTGTATCTTAGTACAGGCAGAGCATTTCCTGTGTTGTGTTTCCTGGACTGTATTATGATCCGTTGAAGCTAGATGTATTCTTCTCTCTCTTTAGAGAACAGCAATGTGTTGTACAGCATGAAAAACAAAAGTCCAGGAACATCGCTGGAGATACTGTTTTCTGGTTCTATTGTGCCTATTAATTCTTTTCACTCGCAGATTTGAGGGTTTTAGGTGGGTAAGGAGTGAAAAGAAGATTGACCAAATTTTCCGAAGACTGTTTTTGTCTATCAAATTATTTCAAATCTGCCATTGCCCTCGCCCTTTGGAATTATTTCAGTCCTGAAGTACTCAAGTTTACAGAAAGTTCCCAATGAATGTTGGCAACTCTCAGGTATATAGAATATATAAACATACATATTTAGCGTCTTCAGGAAATAATTTAACCCTTGAGTTCCAATGCTTTCATAATTATATCTAAAATATTGCAAGGAATAATTTTTTGCAAACCCTGCAGCCCAAGACTTAGATTAGCTGGAAATTCTTTTTTTGAAAATGACAGAAAGCAGCGAGGTATAAAATGCAGCTTATTGTGGCATATTCTGTTAAAGCTTATGTATTAACTAATGCCTGGAAAAGAGTTGCTTTACAGGGTGTAAAACTAGCCACAGCAAGTTGCAGATTTTCAGCAGCTCAGCCTGTTTAACAGAATTCTACCTGGCGATCTTGCTTTCAGGAGAACTGTATGTGCTACAAACTAATGTTAATTTCTTAAGGGACAGATTGGATAACTAGTATATTATATATATATATTTGCAAAAAGAGGGCATATTTACAGAAAGCAGAAGAGAGAAGTAAATATTTATGTTATCTTTTCTCAAAATATATATTTATTCAGTATCTCCAGAGTTTAGAGACTCCTGAGATATGCACATATTGCATTATATTGTGAATATAGGAATTTTACTTAGTAGTAATTTTAAAGTGTGTTTCATTAACATGCCTAGCAGTTTGCCTTAAATAGTGGCTTTCTTTCACCACATTTTTTAAATGTCAATACAATAAATTCTCCAAGCCTACCTGTTCAGTGCACTCTGCACTTCAAGTAGTACTAATTAGAACTGTACGTTTAGAACAAACTCTCATAGATAAGTAATACCTCACACAACATGTAGTTATTCTCTTAAAATGCTCTCCATTCATGGTTTGCCCTTTTTCTCAAAGAAAAATGATTATAAAGTCTCAAACCTTACTATTGCATCCTGTATGAAAAATGAGCATGTTTAACTGGCTTATCAGAAATTTTATAGAAGTTATCTCTGAACTAGTACTTTGTAACCTCATACATCAATGAAGTGCTTATATTTTTAATCTCTTCCAAACACATTTTTGATCATTTCTACTAATAGTCATTATTCTTAATAATGTGGACTCGAATGACCCAGATCTCTCTCAGACAGAGGCAATATTCTAGTCCAATTCAATGTTTTTTGCATCTGAGTCATTAAGTGCAGGTTAGTCTTTGTTTGCGTGTATAATTAACATCTATTGACACAGTTTTCTAAATCACAAATAACCAGGAGAATTAAGCACATGGGTAGTTTTAGTTAGAACTATTCATAGGCTTAGTTTTGTAATGAGGGAAGTACCTTGTTGTGTTGGTTATGATTTCATAAGTATTGACAAATTTCACAAAGGAAGATCTGCTGTTAAGGGTGTTGAATCCCATGGGTTTTCATGATAATAGCTTTTTTCTATTTCAGGTCAGAATAGTCTGTATTAAAGGCTTATAGTTAAGAGTAGTTTAAGAGAAATATCACACATGCATATAATATGGGAGCGTCCTGACTTCCTTTAAAAGCAGATCTAGCGAAGAGTCTTTATGTTAGACAGGGCAGGTAGTTGTTACAGTACAAAAATCATTCCCGAGCCTTGTCAGAGCTAGATACCAGGGCCATCTTATATCTTCAAGTAAGAATTATTAACAAATTATCTTATAGAAGAAACTAGTAATTACCAGGCTACTTTGGCTAGCATCATGTTAGAGGCTGCTTGCTGTCTCGGAAAGGAGGCTAAGTACAGGTATGTATTTGTGTTCCTCATCTCCCTAGCATCTCAAACAGAGGGGCTAAAGGCAAGAGAAGGATTTGACAAGTTAATAACAGAACTGGAATAGGTAACAAAGAGAGATTATGCATAATCGTTAACATTTCTTCGAAAAAACTCTTCTCTGACGTTTGGTACAGTAAAGGATGGGGCTGAGCTGTTGCAAGAATGGCTTTTGCTACCTTAAAACGTGGTAGGTGTGGTGTGTAACCCGGTCAGTGAGTTTCTTTTTGCTTTCCATGCAAAAAAAAATTTCTCCATTGCAAAACTACACAAGGTATGTTCTCTGCAGGCAAGCACTGAACCAAGCTGTCCTGCTGTGTACTCTAAATGGTTGTGTAGTTGCTTTAGTTTAGTTGCATTATCTGTATAGTTACGTTAATGCTGAGCTGTGCCCAAGCAGCTGTGCCTGCCTCTCAGTAGGGTGTCTGAGCTCATCCAACACACTTTACTTATGTGCTTCCATAGACTTTGTTCTGGAGCTGGGTATATCCAACCATGTCAGAGCAAGCCAGGGCTGCTGCAGTGTTGAGGCTATAGCTGTTTTTCACATCTCTCAGCCCCTGAAGGAGAGCTGTGTACCTCCTAGGAGATGCAGCAGAATTGTGTTAACTTTGAAAAGAGAGTTTGTTACTTCCTTTTGTAGACTGTGTCCCTAAGTTAATGAATGTGGAGAGAAAATTATTATTCTTGTTTCAGCGCATGTTTGCTGCGTGCCTCACCAGCAGGCCAGGAACACAGAGCACATAATGAAGGCATGAAAGCTCATTACAGCTCTCTGTGCAGTGAAGCACTACTTACTGGTTTCCACATCAGCAGCAGGAGAGATTTCTGGTCTCAATTTGAAATTAACAACATAGCTTACGGACACTGCCATCCTGCCTGTTGTGTGTTAGTCTCAACCACAGAGCAAATGGTTCCCTGACAAGGTTGCTACAAGAGCACAGGTTCAAATTAAACCATATGAAAAATACAGTGGGATGAGAATAAGAATTGTCCAACAATATGAGAGATCCTCTTTCTATTGGATATTGTTTGGTACTTCATATTCTAAGAATTGCTAAAACTATTATGAGTTGTACAAATAACTATTTTTAATGTAACTCATGCAAACTAGGGTTTCGGAAATTTAGTTTTGATTCACAGGTTGTCACCATGTTCTGTAGTTTGGGACATTGTTCATGGCTGTGGCTCCATAGTGACAGAACACAGATTTAAAATAGCATCATGGTTTTGTGCCCTGTATTTCTTAGCAAAGAACAACTTTTCAGTAAAATCTTACCAGTTCATGAGTGGCTACAAAATTGGCTATTAACATCTGTCACATAGTTTGGAGTATTTTTCTCCAAGCAAGAACAGTGTTACTGGGAGGACAATTGTTCTGGGTAGAACTAATCACCTGAAAGGTTGATTAGTTGGGCACTTGGACAAACTATTCCTTCAAAGTGAAGAAGAATGATGGATAGTGTAATTGGTATGTTGCATTTAAAAGCAGTGCAAAATAGATAGTTGCAGATAACAGGGATTCTGGTGAAATAATGATGTCTTTTCTTTTTTCTCCCAATTGTTTATTGGGCAGAGTTTTTATTTGTTTTCTCTCAAGTAACAGCAACTGAACGTGATTACCTATGTGGCATTTACAAAAGTCTGTGGACTTGTTTATGTGGTGAATGGACTTATGCACACACTGTGCATGTGCTCACAGTATGAATTTAGTTCCATCTCCAGATTACTTCTTTCTCTCTCTATCTCATCAAAGCAAACATCTCTCTGCTCAAATCTGACACAAATATCCCAGTTTAATTCTGTCGAGCATTCTAATTAAATAATTGGGCAACACAGTTGAGCTTTGACTTCCCTGGTGGTAACACCTTTTGCAGCATACTGCAAGCTAATGGAGGATTACCAAGAAATGTTGGTAAAATGGTATGAACAGGGTTACAGCTGAATGTTTCTGTAAATGGCAATAATCAATCCACATCTTAACAAGATGTTGGTGAAAGTAATTTGTATTATTCCACAGATGTGAGCTCTGCTGCCCAGCCAACTCCATTTTTGTGTTATTCTGTGCTTGGTTTAGCCTGAACAGCTTTGTCAAACCCTGTATTATGCACGACATACATTTGTTTGGTCCCTTGCCTACGCCCCCATTGCATACGTGTGCCAGGCACAGTCTGCTGCGTCTGATCCCTGTGCATGGCTCCATGCACCAAGCACTGCTGTTTGCATGCCTGCTGGTCTGCTGACCAGCTGTGCCTGGTACAGGCAAAGCCTCACTGGACTGCAGCAGCTGGGGAGCGTGTGCTCTTTAGTAGGGCTCCAGGTGCCAAAGAGCTGTCCCACAGTGGGTGCTCTCTAGTTGCAAGATAAGGCCAAAGCCCCATCCCGTCCTGTGACCAAGTCAAGCATGCCAAGCCATCCAGCAAAGACAGGTGTCCCTGTTGCATGGAGCATCTCTCTTTGGTGATCATGGCAGTTGAGAGGGCTGACTACATTGGCTTTAGTTCTGGTTGAGTTTGGGCTTTGGATGTGCTCCAGTGATACTATGACTCTCATACCTGTCCCCCTTTCACCCCCAAATTTTTTCACTTCCTTCAGTGGTAGTTTTATGATTATTCACAGACACTAAATACTGCTGCTATCCTGCAGAAGTATATGGCAAATTCACAGCTTCTGGTGGCACAATGGTGTGTCAGAGTTTGTAGCATGACATTTCCAGTGGCTTTGCTCTCCTGTGTTGATTCCCACCCTGGATTTTCACCTGAGGTGCGTTGGTCCAGAGCCCACCTGCTGCTTTTGCATGAAGCTGCAGTGAAATGGAACTGTGGGATCGGATCTGTTTTGGTACAGCCTGAAATTCAGGCCCGGTACTTGCTTGTTGAATGATTGGTTATACATGAAGTGAAATACATAAAATTTAACCTTAATTCAGCAGCAAACTGGAATTGTCTGTGTGTGGTGGTGAGAGAAAACTTACTCTTCGGTTACTGCATGTCTGCAGCCCTAGATATGCATATGGCTCAGCAAATAGTGTATGTAGTTCGTTTGTGATAGTCAAAGGACAGCTGGTATTTGTAGAACTAGTTCTGGTGTTTATTAATGGCTATATTAGAAAAGTGACTATTTGTTTAGGGCCTTGATTTTGTTGACTTATGATTTACAAACCAACAACACTGATTTCAGTTCCTTTCTGCAGGAGGATACCTTCTTTTAATGCTACAGAGAACTAACAAATCCATAAAGAGGAATAATATAAACCCAGTCTTAATTAATACTATTTCTTGGCAACATACTGATTTCTAGGCTGATGACCAAGAATTAGAAGTTGTTTGGTTTTGTTTAGTTTTTATCATAATTTAGGAGACCCATTCTCAGTTTTTCATAAAGGAGAACTAATATGCCACTGAACATCTGAAATGTGTGTTTTCAAAATCAGATTCTGATTAGTACATTCAGTATTATTTGCAATAATAAGCAGGTTTGAACTTCACTACTTTCAGCAAGTTGGGATCTTGCTGTTTTTTGGTGTTTCTTAGAGGTGAATGGAAAATGTGCAGTGTTTTTTAGTGTCATAATCTTGCTGGCAGCAACTATTTGACAGCCTAATATTCCCACTGGCTGTTGGTCTGAAAACTGTAGCTGATCTGTCAGTCCTTTAACAAGTCATTCATTCCAAGAAGCACTTATTTTTTTCAAACTCACTAGAGACAGTATGCATACTTATATTTTTCCTCAAGAAACCAAATAGATTTCAATCCAGACAGAGAAATGTACAGAGTCTGTATCAAATAAGTGGGGAAAGTGCCCATTTTCTGACAGTGAATGTTTCTGCTCAAATATTTGCACTGGATTATAATGAAGCTTTGGTTAAGCAGATTAAATAGACAAAAGGAGTCAAACTTCAAAGTCTGATCAAATGTGCTGAGGTTTTATTTCCCTGATCTGTAATGCCTGCTTTTGCCTTCCTCTCATTAGCACAGAAAAATAAGCCACTAGAGCATAATGTGTTGTCCAGCTGTAGCGCCTATACTGACTGATTTCTAACGGGGTTTTTAGGTGTGAGTATGTAAGGTTTTTTTCAATGTAGCAGCAGATAATAGACCTCCTATGAGAGGGGTTTTAAGAACGACTGCACAGCTGAGAGCTCAGCTGTATTGTAGAGCTCATTTTAGATACTAAGATGCAACAGCTTCCTTCCAAATACAGATATTAAGTCTGTGACTTAATCCAGTGGTTAATTAACTGTTTTTACATGAAGCACACAAAACAGCAAAGGAAACTCTGGTAAGCTATGAGGAATAAGGTATAGCAGTAGTCAACGACATAGTGTAAAAATCCAAGTTGTTTTGATATTTCTAGCTTGCATTTTCCAGTATTCTCTACAGAACAGTTAAATGTGCAGCATCTGTTCCCTGTTATCTGTGTAGCAATCTGTTATATTTTGAAGAGTGTTTCCTGCACTGTGGGATTGATTTGGGCATTTGTGTCACTTGGTCAAGGAGTTATCAGAGACCACACAGAAATCTAAAATTTTATTTGGGGAAAAAAATTAATATGTTTAAAATATATAAAATAATAATAAATCCTAAATTAATTTAAAATTAATTAAAAATGACATTTGTTTGATGTAACCACCCACCTCCGCATACCACAGAGCATCATGGATGTCCGTGTCTTGGGTGATTTCTTCTGTACTTTTCTAGAACTGCACCTCAATAACTAGACTTTGATGCTATAAAACTAAAGCATTTTCTGAGCTCTATTTCTAACAGTACTATTGCTAAAACTTGTCATCTTGTAAAAGCCTTGCCAGAAAGCATATAAAAAGAACCTTTTAAATATTTTTGAGAACGAAGGCTTTTTAGGTTCATTTGAAGAAGGAATACGTGGAGTCAAGACAGGAAAGCCGACCAAGTCACATGGCCTTTAGATATTAAATTTAATACTCTCTTCCTTCAAAATTTGCTACATAATCAAGCTCTTTATGCTAAGTTCCCAAAATATATGCCTTGTCATTTGAGAAGCAAGTAACATTGTAAGCTACATAACGTTTTGTCTACTGAGTTCTTAACTCTTCCTTGCTCTGTGGTACTATGAGCTCCTGAAAAACAATGCCTTTTAAAATGAAATTAGGTGGTTCTGCCTTGGTAAATCAGTAAGTATATTAGAGTTCAGAGCAGAAGTGCAGGATCTCCCAGACCACTGACTGTCAAGGCATTCTGGCTCAGAGGCACCTGAAAGAGGCAAACGTTTACGTACCTGGACAGATTATGGACAGCTTTTTCATTGAAGTGGAAGCTTGGGTTTGCAACTTATTTGCAATTATTTGCAATGAGGGAACTTCAAGTAGTCTCCTATTATTTCAGACATAATGGAGGAAATGAAGAAGCCAGACAGGAACTAACAAGTCAAAAAACAAAGGAACTTCAGAGACAGCTCTTGCCTCACACAAGAAAAAAAGATGAACTACCACACCCTCTATTCATCATGCTGTAGACTGTGCAGCACTTAGGGGGCTAGTCCAGTCTCAAAGCTATTACCAGACAGGCTGACGGAGCATTCATCTGACAGAAATCTGCAGTTGACTTTCTAAGTCAGGAAATCAGCAAGGTTTTCCGTCCTTTATCTAGGAAAGGCCCATTTTTTTTTTTGTTGAAGGAACCCTGAAAGTTCTCATGTCATTTTTGGCTTTTGTCTCTGCAAAAATTTCATTTCACTTCCACAGAGGAAACTAAAGCAAAACATATGACATTTGCTTGCTACTCGAAAAACAAATTAAGACAGAATTTCCTAATTCAAACTCAGAAGAAGCAGCTATTCATCAGCAAGGCAAAGTTACTGATGTCATCAAATCGTAAGTGTTTTTTAACATTTTTCATTCCTTTCAAATTAAAAGGCTGCTTTTGAGTTCACTTTTTAAAATTTACCACTAAAAGTTGGTTTCGTATGATGATACTTTGCCTTGCTGATGGTTGCAGGGACAGAGAAAGCCTGGGGTCTGCAAGTAAGAAACTATGGGACACTCTGGCCTGCAGCTATTTCTGAACTCACTCCTTTCAGTGTTCCCAGACGCAACAGGACTGCACTGCTGCAACAGACTTTCTAACCGCATTGTGCAGATCTATGATTCTGGTCTAGCTTGCCTACACATCGTTGTTTTTAAAATTGCTGTGAACTTGGTCTAATTTCTGGTTTGCAAACACAGTATAATAGGCCAACACAGTTTTATTTTGTCTTCAAGGTTGTTTTCCTCCTCCTGTTTCACAGATACACCATGCCTGAAGAGTTTGTACTTTTTCTGTCAAATGTGCTTTGAATTTAAGGAATGTCTCCTCCTGAGACATGTCTCATTAAGAATAAGATGTCTTAGGAATGACTGGGACTTAATTTACAACAGGAAAAAAATATTTTTGAGAAGATTGTTAATTAAGTAGGCAAAGATTTTGGGAAGCAATTTCTACATACAAAGAACAATATTGAAGTATTATTTGGAGTAAATACTAGTAATCCATTTATATCACAATTTATGCTGTTTTTCCATACTACTTTGAATCCATTTACTGTTTACTAAAATAGGAAGAAGCAGCTGCATTTTTTGGTAGACCTTCAGATAAATATTGTAACTTCAAGATCAGCATCTTTGCGCGTAGTTTTTTACACACATTCGAGGTTTGAATTTTATCCAAGTCATGGAAAATTCACATCACCTACTTGTTTCATGAGTAGATGTATCTGGTGTTTGAAAGTGATTTAATTCATTCAGTGCTTGTTTTTAAAAACAGTAGCTGAAAATAGAAGGCAAATATTACTATATCTGCCACACAGAAATATTTCAGTATGTTTCTTCTTATTTTTTCTCCTTTTTAAGGGTCAAAAGGCTTGGATTGAGAAGACCTTTTCAAAAAGAGAGTGCATCTATGTAATTGCCAACAACAAAGACATTAGCAGGTAACATTTGAAATTCTTGTTATGGCCAACAGAAAAGCTTAACGCTGAAGAAACTGGACTTCATTTGGATTTAGACATGTGAAACTGAGACCCAGTTTACTCACTGCCCTTAAAGGGAGATGACAGGGGAACAAAAGTGCAAGACATGCTTGCACTTGAATCTGTACAGAGCCATGGGACATGTCATATAGAGATGATAAGGCTGGGCAGCAGGAGAGGCAGTGAGTTGTTAGTTCCTAGCTTTACAAACTAGAGCATAAGTTCATACTGAATTCTGAAAGCAAGGATGCAATGATGTGCACTGTGAAGCAAGTGGTACCGTTCTTCACAGTTGGTATGTCACTACCAATAACATGCTATACAGGGGGACTGGAATTCTTAGTCCAAATATTAGTATTACTGCTACTGCATGGGCTAGCTAACTTGTGGTCCAGCTTGTTTGGATAACATAACGATTTATGTCACGTGCTAGCTGTCACCTTTTGAGTAAGAAACAGATGGTCACTGCTCCTGTTCTGCCGCCTTCCTCCTTCCCTGTCTTTTAGCCTAGAACAGCTTTCCAGTGTGTTACAGAAGTGAAGTGAAATTTTTTATCTTTGCTTGTTAAGAAACACCTGTGGGCTAGTAATTCTGGTATATGTGTGTAGGCAAATACAACAGATATGACCTAGAAGAGGTGTTTCTATGATTCATGTAGAGCAAGGCATGGTCAGCTGAAAATCTAGTTTCTGATTTATTCTTTTTTTTAAATCACCATACGATATTGAAGATACTGTAATCAAAGTTGCTTAAAATTTTAACTTACAGGTGCTGCTGTGGGCAGCTCATTAACCAACATATTCCGCCTCCTCCAAGTATAGCAGCTAATAAAAATGGAGAAGAAACAAAGCAAGTGGAAGCTCAGCCAGAGAAATGGTCCATCAGTAAACACACCCAAACATACCCAACTGATGCTTATGGAAACCTTGAATTCCAGGGAGGAGGACATTCAAATAAGGCCATGGTAAGGAGCATAAGCTACTCTAAGGTATTCATCTGGTATGTTAGCTTAATAGATACATGTCAGAATTCCAGCTCACTCAGTGCATAATCCTTTGAAATCCAAGGGGGTCTCTTTGCTGTCTCAGAAAGGTGTGGACAAGTGACTCAAAAAGAGAAAGAGAGAGAAAAGGCAAGAGAAAAATAATATCTACTTAGGAAGCATCTTATAATGTCTTGATGAAACAGTTTCATTGATGTTACTGCCAGTAAATATCAGCTAAGGAGGCAGCTGCATGTATTAATGCCCAAGATGCCATCTGTTTGTATTAGATTTGTGGGCCAAATAACCCAGCATGGATAGAGATTTTTTTTCTAAGGTTTGAAGTCTAATAAAAATAGAAATTAATCTTGCCTTCCTGAAAGATGGAGGCCTGACGGAGCTGGATAATGGACTGTTGATTTTTCTTATCAATGGAAGTAACAGCAAGTCAAGTTTCTCCAAAAAATCTCTTTCTGTTTTGCCTCTCTTCTGAACAAATCCAAACCCAGATTTGTTTCTTTGCCCATTTGCTTTCTTATCTGTCTGCTGAGACTGCTGCTTAAGAAAGCACACTGCAACAACTTGTCCAAAACGTATGGGAGATCTTGGTGGTTTTCGTTAGTGGTGGTTTGTTTGGTTTTAAAGCAGAAATAAACACGAGTTTATTTCACAGTTTTCTTTGATAGAGTGGTAGTTTGAAAAGAAATCACAATGGTGGAACTAAACTGAGAAGAATGCAAATCATTGCTTCAGAGGCAGAGATATGTACATCAGCAGTGAATGGGATGACATGTAACAGAAGCCTCCTATTTCTTATGAAGGTTGTTGCTTCTCTTTGGCTGTCAAACCAGAGGTTTTAGGAATAATACAAAACACCACTCATTTTAAATAGGTGGCCTCCAACATGCAGATTTGTAATAAAAGCTTGGGATCACTTGATTGCAGTCAGTTTTGCAGGTGAAGAGAGGAAAATGGTGCTTTTAAAATTCATGAAGTGAATAGTAAATTCTCGATAGCAAAATGAAGGGCTTCAACCTATTTTCTATAATCATAAGCAGCAGAGAAATTTAATAATGTGTTGCTTAAAAATTGTAAAACTCTTTCTTCAAGATGGAAGGCTAAATATAACCATTCTTTGTTCAGTCAATAGACAATTTACAGAGCAGATGGAGTGATAATATTACACATTGCTCTTTGCAGTATATCCGTGTGTCATATGACACTAAACCAGATTCTCTGCTCCATCTCATGGTGAAAGACTGGCAACTGGAACTGCCCAAACTTTTAATCTCTGTCCATGGAGGCCTCCAGAACTTTGAAATGCAACCTAAATTAAAGCAAGTATTTGGAAAAGGTCTGATAAAGGCTGCCATGACCACAGGAGCTTGGATTTTCACTGGAGGTGTTAGTACAGGTAAGCAATTATCAGCACTTTCAGTTTACTTAAGAATTCAGTGATGTTCATTCACTAATCTTTCCCACAGGCAGACGATTTAAGTCTACATGAATGAGTCATTAGCCACTAGACCAAAAAAAGGAGCACTGTAATCATTTGTGTTAATCTCCTGCCCAGCCCATAAGATTTTCCTGGGTCAATATCGATTTGCATTACTCAGTTTCCCCTGAAAAAAATTGTCATCCTTTGTTTCAGTTTCAAGGAATCTACCACTAATTAGAATACAATTTTTCAGTGGTTGGTTATCCTTGTAGTTAAGAAATCTCCTATTCCAAATTTGCCAACTTTAGCTTCTTACTGTTTTTTTTGTACAAAGACCTTTCTGTGAGTAAAAGTATATTTCCTGAGCATGTTTTCATACACAGCACTTTTGTCAAACTGCACAGGCTGAGTTACATAAAGCTCTCACACTAAGCATGTTTTCCAGTCCTTCAGTCATTATCACACCTCTGCTTTGAACTCTCTCTAGTTTTTTAATGGTCTTTTTCAATTTTGCATGTTCAATTTTTGAGACAGTGCTTGATGAAGCTTTTAATCCCTGAAGTAAAACATCCTTTCTGCTTCCATTTGACACTTCCCTGTTCATGCAGACAAGGACTGAGTTAGCCTTTAGGCTGTGTGATCTCTCTGAGAATTACTGATCAATTGATAATCCACCTTAAATGCCATGTCCCTGAGTCACTGTCTCCATGGGATCACCCACCACCCTGCATGCACATGCTCTGTCTTGTAATTGTATAAGATGTTTTTTCTTAAATAAATGACTGTAAATTAGTAATCTTGAAACACAAACCTGAAGTCAGTTGTAAATGTCTCTCCTTGAAGACATTGCATTTTCCTCCGGTCTTCTGGCCATCTGAAATAGTTTTATGTTTCTGTGTTTCCTTTTTGACCATATCTAAACCATCAGTTGTACGGCAGCTCTGCATAACTCCACCAGGAAGTTTTGTGCACTGTTCCTGGATTCTGTCAGAAAAAGGTGTCTGATACGAAGTCCAAAATTTGAAAGACATGTTGATAAATAGCTGTTGTGATAATTCCCTATATATTGTTCTATTTTGAGACCAGTTGGGTTTTAATTCATTTTATTTATGTTAATATTAATTCTGAGTGATCTTCAAAAAACCATCAGATGCAAACTTTCATTATAATATTTCTATAACAATATCTTTGTTTAGCTGAAATAAATCTTTATATCATGTTATTTCTCAGAAAACTATGTAAGATAAGAATGAATTCCTCTGACTTTCATTTTACAACAAAGATCTAATGTCTTTAAGGGAAGGTGATGATTGCTATTCAGAATAATTTTTGAGTGAAAAAATATTTCTTAGATAACTATAGGGTTGGGGTTTTCTGCTTGCTCAGACCCCAGTAATAGCATTCCATATGTGTTTAGCATTGTGTACAATGAATAATACAATTCCAGACAACGGTACAGATTACACTGTGGCAAGTTAAGTAACGGGGTAAGTCTTTCAAAGACTTCATTGAATTCAGAATAAAGGTGTGAAAAGGCAATAGGATTTACACGCAACTATTACAAAATGAAAACACGGCTTTGTCTGCTTTGGATGTTCTATTATAAAGTAGAGATACCAGTTTAGTAGTGAAAGCAATCCAGAAGAGCAGATAGCTCTGTGAGAGGCAAAAAGAAAGTTCTGTTGTTTAGTGATCTCTCAAAAGTGCCAAGAATGAATTAAATTAATTGTACCTATAGGTGTCATTCGTCATGTGGGAGATGCCTTGAAAGATCATTCTTCCAAATCCAGAGGACGAATATGTGCCGTTGGAATTGCACCGTGGGGCATTGTAGAAAACAAAGAAGATCTGATAGGAAAAGATGTAAGTCTTTAAGGAAACCTCTGTGTATTTAGCAATGTCAGCTGTGTAACAAAATAAACTGCTCATCTTTCTGGAGTATAAGTATTTTCACTGGTTCTAAAGCATGCCTAAGAGCTGAAATTGAACAATTTCTTGAAGAAAAGCTTCTGTTTAAATATATTTGTCAGGTTGTCATATATGACCTCAAAGTAAATATGGAGCTAGTGAGGTTTCCATTGCTTTCAATAGTAAAGACCTCTCTGGTGAAAGAGTTTTAGGCCCTAACTTCAGTGTGGCATGCTGAGACTTCTGTAAATCATGTAAGGGCCTTTATGTGTACAAGACTGGCATTTATTGTAGACAGGTACTCTGCAGTGGCATATAAATTACTAGGAACTCCAAATGAGAATCTATTTTCTAATGCAGTAAGAGGATTATATAACACAGTGTGTGATCAAGGGATGTACATTAATGAGCTTAGGGGAGCATGAAGGAGAATGCACAGATGTGACTGTTGTCTTCCAAAGAAAACACTGCTGTGAAGAGTTCAAGTTTTGAATGTAAAAGCAAGCTCAATTTCTAATTCTCCTCTATTTTTGGTTATAAAGGTCTGGTTGATTTGTTTTCTCATAAGGCATGTGCTTGGGCAGTGTAGGAGATCTTCACGTTTAGTTCTTAGTTCTAATCTAGGTGCATCTATCCTTTTGACACACAGGTAACGCGGGTTTACCAAACAATGTCAAATCCTCTAAGCAAGCTCTCTGTGCTCAACAGTTCCCATACCCACTTCATTCTGGCAGACAATGGTACACTAGGTAAATACGGAGCTGAAGTAAAGTTACGACGTCAGTTGGAAAAACACATTTCGCTCCAGAAAATTAACACACGTAAGTACAGTGGGGCTAATGGTAAACATAACGTCTTTAAAGGAAGGAAGGGAAGAAGGGCTTGAAATACTTCAAGGTATTGAAATTAAATGCTGCTTCCAGCTCTTTCTAGCAGGAATTTGATCAGGACTGTGTGACTAAACTAGAACATATGCTGTCTGATAAGTGGTGAGAGTCCAAATCTAGCAGCACAGAAAACACAGGAAAGTAAGGATTGCATAAAGGGAGGGAGAAAAGTTGACGAATAATAGCAAGGAGAAGCTTCAAAGCAGTAAGAATTTAAGGAAACGTGAAGAATTTGTGCACTTCTAGCTAGAATTCATAAGCATCAGTAAATATACAGAATGGGGTGATTTTGTTCATTTCCTGTTTACAGGAATCCTGTGCAGCTCAGTGGTTTCTGATTCCAAATGTTCATATTAACATTTTATTTTCTCTTTTATATGAATTTGTTTCATTTGAAATATCACACTCAAAATTCTTTGATCTTCCTGATAAACTCAGCTAGGATTATGATTTTTAATGAAGCCATTATCAAGATCATTTCACATCAGTGCTTTCATATTTAGAGTTTTGTGCAGTTAAAATTTCTGCCCGTTGTTACAGTCTCTCTAAAACAACTTTCTAGAATTCATTACTTAGGAAAAAAAAATCTTCTAAAAGACATTTTTTCATTTACATTTTTTGGGGAAAAAAAATATTTTTTAAAGATAAAATAAATAAAAAATGTTAGTAGCTGTGGTTTTCCAGCAACTTAAAAAAAAAAGCCACAACGATAACCTAATCAAAAATGGTCCAAAACCAGTTAATCATTCTTGAATCTGCACTTCAATTAAGAGCTACTGGAGAACAGACATCAGTTCTACTAGTTGTCTTTCTGACTTCTTACAGGTGCTGTTGTAACCTGTGTAGGCCCATATAAATAAGAAAAACGAAATATTCAGAATGACAATTACATTGAACTCGTGAAAAGTTTCTAACAGGGTTTAAGTGCTCTTATGGGTAGAGCAGAAAAATGAAGTAGAGTGCCAGGTAAAGCCAAAAGGCGCAGTTAGAGATTAGCCACAAGATATCTAAACGTTCTGGAAAGTCTTTAAGTACTGCTTTTTGCCTACGGTAAGCTTAAGAAACTGAACTCACCAAAATGATGCCCCTTGCCTTTGTGTGTGGAGACAGTGTTGTGCACTGTTGCCCACAGACATTGGAAATAGTTGACGTTAGCTATGCTTTTTTCATCTTTGTCTTCTGCAGAAGTGCTGGGAGAGTTGTAACATTGTAAAAGGGAGCACTGGCTTGGAAGATAAGGAAGTCAGGGCCCAGAGGCAAGATGTTCTGTATCATTTCTTTTAATACCACTGAGGATGGGGATATTGGTTCTGATCTAAGTAGTGTTTGGTGATTTTTGTCATGAGAAGGGCAAAGTTGGGAATACACATAGGAATTGAGAGTTCTGTGAAGGGCTGAAGTACATGTACTAGTAACAACATACAGGGAGTTGTTTTGTTTCTTTTTAATCACTTCAAGCACAGGCACCTCTTCTGGAAATCTCAGCAGGAATCACTAAGGATTTCATGGACACACAGGCCGGCCCATGCTCTGTGACTCCTCCTTATCAGAGCTGGGATATACTGACAGGAGGATATCAGGAAGCTTCTGCTGTTATTGTGCATGGTGTTCCTGTTCTTCACAGAGGAATGAAGGTTGAAAATACGAACTCTTTCACACATTCTCAGCTGTACAAAAATGTGCATCTCCTTTATAAAGCGCTGGTCATTTTACAGATTAAGAACTGAATTCAAATGCTTATAATTAGTGGGATTAGTCAGCCTTCAGGTAATGTTTTGTCCTTCATTTCCCCAAGTATCTTGTGACCAAGGCTACTGAGACCATGTGACCTGTGGGCTTCCCTTTGTCATCCTATGCCTGGAGATCACAGTGAGGCAGGGACAGCAAAGGGATGCTCAGCTGTCGTCTCTTCCATCGGCCAGCCATTTCAGCCTCAGGATAAAGACACTAATTTCATATTTTTTATCTTAGAAGAAAGCATAGGTATATGTCACCTTACTGAAGACTTCCTGTAGGTAACCAATGAAGAGTTAAAGCATCAAAGACACAGTAGCTGGGAGCCACCAAGTAACAGTGAAGCTAATGAAGTAATAGGAGAATAATGTTAGCTGTTTTATCTGTACATGGTGTCTATCAAAAGAGATTACAAACAGTTTGCCAACACAGAGTGAATAAATGATCAGTAGGGAGCTGATCATTGATGCAAAAGCAAGGGCAGAGAGACAACTTACTCTTTTCCTTTTGGGGCTATGAAACAGCATATAGACAGTTTCCTGGTATTGACCATGAAATGGCCATCATTTTTCCTAACTGCTCTGGTTTGAAATGATGCTGTAACACAGAAATTACATCCATTCATAATATCTCAAGCTCTTAAACTAAGTTTCAGTGACACGTCTTTTTTTGTTTCTGTTGTTCTGTTTTTTGCAGGGCTGGGACAAGGTGTTCCTGTAGTTGGGCTCATAGTGGAAGGGGGTCCCAACGTGATCTCCATTGTCTTGGAGTGTCTACGAGAAGAACCCCCTCTCCCTGTTGTGATATGTGATGGTAGCGGACGAGCATCAGATATTCTGTCATTTGCACACAAGTATTCAGAAGAAGGAGGGTAAGATTTTGAGATCTTCACCAAAGCTGTGTCTTGCTTGGGAGGACAACGTAGGACTATATGCCTTGCTTTCATTAAAGCTTCAGAAAAAAACACCTCAAGGACAAAATGCTACTAACAGATGCATTCTGCTGTCACTCAACTTTTGTTGCCTGTTTGATCTTAGCCCTGGCATTAATGAGTAGAAATTGTTACTACTTGCAATGTAATTGATAGTTCATTAAATAAGCTTGCATTCAGCGCAGCACACTGTCATACAAGCTCTGTCAAAGTTTGCTGCACTGACTTGGTGCTGGGTTGGGCATGTTAGAAACAAGAACAAGTGGTTCCTAAGAATTACTCTTTTTGTCAGGCCAAGGCTGAGGTTAATTAGTACATGTATTTGCAAAATTTGTACTGCCTGATTCTAGTGTGTTGTGTGAATGAGCTTTATTCTCCAAGAGTGCCAGACCAGCTGAAAAAATGTTGAGTTTCCTTCCAGTCTCTTGCTACTTCTTGTATCTGTGATGGTTCTTCAGGGCAGTGCTGCCTGATGTCATGAACAGAGTGGAGGATGTTGTCTGGAGCATTCTGCTCCACATCCCTCCTGTCCATTGCCCAAATGAATCTGTAAAAGTCACCCCTAATCCAGAGTTTTCTGGAATCTGTTATTTTTACAGTTGCTTGTCTGCCCCTTTAGTTGATAGAATGTATGGTTAGTTTAAAGAAGATACAAACCCTTACCAGCAGCATAAAGCATGTCTGCTCTGTAGAGTAAAAAATCTGTCCTGACAAATACTCCAAGTGGAAGCAGAGTATTGCATTTGTAATTTAAAATATTGCTTCTTCCAGTCAAGGAAAATATATTCCCCTTTGTCATTGTTAATATCAGGACTTTAGTAGCCAGATTCAGGCAAAAACCTAGTATATTGTCTTGATTAGGGTATGGCACACCTGTCTTGCACTGAAGAAATAACCTATTTCCTTGACTGAAGTTGGAGCTTAGCTTGGATTAAATATTAAGCAGACAACTAGTATTGTCAAGCAGTGCAGATGTTATTTGCTGAATTGGGAGAGCAGCTCTGATGCTGGGTATTTTTTATGTTTACACATAGTACGTATTAAATCCTATCAACAGTATTTATGATTCAGCGACTTTCTTTTCCTTGCCATCAACCAAGCCTCCTTAGCTTAGATAATTTTTTTTTTTTTTTTTCTTTCTCAATCATCCTACCTGTCAGCTCATAGGTAATTGAAAGAGCTTATCAGGATCAGTCTGTCTGAGAGCTTCTCACTGCATGACGTTCTCTCCCAGGGCATACGATGCAGTGTCCAATTTTCCTCTCCAATAATTATGATGAGATAAATGTGTTCATCTGGTAAGGCAGGTCTGTAAAGAGAAATTTTTCTCAGCCCTGCTGTCTAAAAGAATAATTTTCTCACTATGAACTTTGAATTTTACTGTACTGCACAGGCTCAGCTGTCTCACTGCTCTGAATGCCTGCTGGTAATGTTTGCCGTCATCTGAAAATACATGTGTGTTATTAGGAAATGTGTGGAAATTGAAGAGCTCTGTTTCAGATTGCTTTGAGAGATCAAACATTTCTGATGCTTCTAGAATGTTTTCGGTCTAATTTCTTTAATAATCTTTTGGTTTGTTTGTTTCTCAGTTGGGTATTATGAGGTTTTAGATATGCTAGCAATTTAAATCCTCTGTTTAAGAGGATAACCAAGATAACCAAGGTGACATATCAGTAGTGTAAAATATTTTTGTTTTTTTAGCAAAGGCCTTGCAATATTTAGAGGCAAAGGTAGGGGTCCTGTAAGGTGTACCGCTGAAATCGTGAAGACTGAACTTCTTAATGTATAACAGGAGTAAGAGCTACTTGCATTATATTCCAGGATGAAAGGATAGTTCAAGTTCCCCGACAGTTTTTAAATCAATGCTGAGGTACTGAGATGAATAAGAGCTAGTCTGGGTGTAAATTTCCTGATTACTGTTAACCCTTCATGAACTCCTTACCTGTACTGAATGCAAAGATGCTGTGTGTTTTCATTTATTTTCAAAATGAAGTCATTGCAGTGGCGGATGAAAAATTGTTTCTCAAACAGCAGCCTTCTGAATATATATTAATTTTGGCAATGTCTTCTTTTATGTCTCATTTTTCATTTAGGATAATAAGTGAGTCCCTTAGGGACCAGCTTCTAGTTACCATCCAGAAAACCTTTAACTACAACAGGAATCAAGCTCATCAGCTGTTCATCATTCTTATGGAGTGCATGAAAAAAAAAGAACTTGTAAGTGTCCTAAAAGTAGTTCACAAAGATAATTTCTGTGACTAAACTTTATAGAGTCCTTTCAAGTGCCATTCCTCCAGGGTTACGGCTTAACCTTTTTTCTTTATTTGTTTCTTTCCATATAGCTCCACAAATGTACACAATCATTCATGCATAAGCATAGGCCAAGAAAGGGTTTTTGTCTTCTGGAAAGCCTCTAAAACCAATTTCATATTCTTCTACTTTCTAAGTTGATAGGAGTCTCTTTTCACGGACTTCTGCAAGGCAGACCAAGACACTGACATAACTGCACTAAAAGATCAGCTGGAGAAAGTAGAGGAAAGATAACTGAAGAAAGGGTTCCTAGGAGCAATAAGCATTCAGAGTGCATCAGCACAGTTTTGGTCTTCTGATACACTTTTTAACAGCTTTTAATTCCAGTAAAATGGGCTATTCAGATCTTTCAAAAGAAGTTGAAACTTTTAAGTGTTCTTGAAGGTCACAGCCTTGCTTGATCCTGGCTTGTTGCAGGCCTATTCTATGTACTGTACGTACTATGTGCTCAGTCAGCTTCCTGCCTGTCTGCCATATCCCAGGTGCAGAGAAAAGTGTGTGGAGGAAAAGAAAATCTTTAACATTCACATCTGTCATTCTTGAAATTGTGTTCACTGCCTGTGCCTTTGCAGGCAAAATGAATCTTTGAGTGTTTTCCTTTGACTAATTGGCTTAGTGAATTTTTGTCAATATGACCTCTCCCTTGAGTCTTGGTATAATTCCATTTCATTCTTTCATACAAATCCTAAGCAGCTGTTTTAATGGCAGATGAACAGGATTTTTTTGTGGGTTTTTTAATTACAGCTGGAACTAGTATGGCTGATATTTTTTTCTTTTTTTGCTAAAGTTGCATACTTCTGTTAGATAGAAACAAGAGAGAAGTACCATAGCCTTCTCCTCAGACTGTGTATGGGAAATCAGATAACAAAACTGTGATTGAATTTAAGCATGAAATGTGAGGCAGTTTCATTCTTACTAATTCTTACAGTTAATCATAATGCAAAGAAACTTCCTCAAATCTGTACATCAAGCTTTGCACTAGTCCTCTTTTTATACAAGCTGCTCCCAATGATCAAAGTACCAATCAAGGTATTATTTTGTCATTGCTCTTGAGCAATTACAGTAAACACTGGAAATGAGATCACTTCTATCAGATTATAATTATCCCTGATGTTCCAGTCAAGGAACAAAGAGGAGCACAAAAAAACTCCAGTTGTTCATATCCACTGAGTGAACTCTGATTCTCTGAGATGTTCTGTTCTACTTTTCAACACTCTCTTAAGTCTCACTTCAGTAGAAGGGTGGCTAGCAAAGAATTTGGAACATAAAGGAAGTTTACGTTATGAAGAAGTTTAATGATGTTTGCTATTTTTTCTTTCTCCTGCTTTGGAAAGATGGACAAAACCAAAAATTCATTTTGTAATTTTTCAAACATTAAGTAAAATTATTTCTTAAAGTGTAATGCCAACTGTACTATGTTATATTATCTGGCATAGACATGCCCATAGGAGCCTAGCCTCTCACAGGTAACAGCTCATACAAAATATTCAGTGAAGTTAGGAGATTTTGGCTGAGTCAAGGAACACATGAAAAAACATGATCAGCGGCTCTCAGGATTAATCTACAAAGCCATTCTTAATGCCTTCCAGGAAGGTGTCCTGTGACAATTGAAATGACGTAGGATTGGGATGTGAATCTGTGTCAAGCAATCACCAGTCTGATATTCTCCACACTCTCCAAAAAGCTGGCTTCTTTTCCAGATATTATGCTGGACATTGGCTTGTGCCTCTGATTTTTCTTTAAAATGTTGATCTCAGCTGCCAAGGAAGTGAAGTGCTTGTTTACATATCTATACATTTCAATATAACAACTAAATACTTAAATGCCAAAAAGTAGTTTCCTGTCTCCTGTGTAGTATCATAGAATTCTCTTCCTAATTGTGTTTCCCTTCTTCCTCCATTCTCTCCAATGCTTTAATCTCCAAGGTTCATTACATCTGATGCTGAATTCCCTTTAGTGTGGGAGGGATTTCTGCAAGAAGGTCCATTTTAGTTTTGTCTCTGTTCTTTGATTTTTTGGTCAGATTTTGATACTACATAGTTCTTGTGTTCATAAAAGCCAGATTATGCAATTTTGAATGATTTTTAGCAACATATATTTAAATACCTTTGCCAGAATTAAGGATTCTCTAAGGATTAATCCAGCTGCAAATGCCTCTTGCAATAGAATATGACAAATAAAATATGACAAATGCTGTATTTTCTAGTAATGCAGCTCTGTACTGCAATCAAATAGACACTCATCTGCTTTTTTTTCTTACACATTCAGAAGTAGTACTGGCATGCCCAGTTGATTATGTAAAATCTTACTTAAGGGCTCCAAATGTGAAGTCTTTAGATTGTCTGGGTAACGTGAATGTACTCTTTATATATTTATGTTTGTATAGTGCCAAGATTAGTTCCATACATACGCCTTCATCAGAAGTCAAGTTGGTAATATGCACGACTGATAAGCTGACTGTAGGAGAGTCAGCCTTCCTAGAAGAATTGATTGAGAAAAGAGAGCCTACAGCTGCTTTAGTCAAACTGCTTTGAATTTAAAATGAGCATCAGAGCAGGCCTGATTTACTCAGCAAAATTCAGGCACTGACTGTGCAGCCTAAGAAGGTTTATGGTTTGCATTTGTTGATAATTTTGTCTGCTTTCTTTTTAATTAATAAATTTTTTTTTTTAGTTTTTCTCTCTTCTGTCATGTACCTTTGCATTCATGCAAAGTCTATTCTAACTGTTGAGAAAATTGCTATTCCCAGTACTTAATGTGAGCATCTGCTGTGAATAGTTGCTTTTGGAAAATGAAGAATTTGTTATTTTTTGTCTGCATTCGGTATTAACTTAATTAACATAGAATATTAGGTTATTCTGCTTTTGAATTATTAATCTTTTAATATGCAGTTCAATCACCAAGCTTTGTATGAATTACTGTTTTTAAAATCAGTGAAATGTCATGGACTCAACTAAGCAAATGTGACTAGAAATAATTGCCTTTCTTTATTAGTTGGTTCTGCTTTTTTGGTTGTTAATATGTAGCATATCCTGCAACTAAAAAATATTTGAATGTTATCGCCAATAAAAGTAAAGCTATGATAGTTATCTCGGGTAATTAGCATTTCCATTTTCAAGCTGGCATTTCCATTACTACTGGAAAGTAATAGAACTGTTGGAAAACAATCAGTTTGGCGTGGCAGTTTTGTCACCACTTTTCAAAATTAATGGATTTGGTGAAGAATTTCTTCAAGTTTGTTCATGTTTACCAATGCAGGGATATTTTGGGATTTTTTTTATTGAAAGAATTTAATTAAATGCTTTTGTGAAGATTAAATTTCAAAGAAAAATTTAGTGGAACTGTACTTTCAAAAAATCTCAAATCTTAGAAAATAATAAAGCTTTACCATCCTGCAATTTTTTCTGCCTACATGTTTAGTCTCTCTCTTTCATGTGTTGTAATTTTGTGTGTTTGGTTTTATGCTATCCTTTAGATTACTGTCTTTCGCATGGGGTCTGAAGGGCAACAGGACATTGAGATGTCTATCTTAACTGCTCTCCTCAAAGGTGGGTTTTGCAAGCAATTAAGAAGGATGCACAAACTGATCCCTAGAAGACAGTCCTATACACTGTCTGAGGTTCACTCTTGATGTTTAAGTCTTTGATTTATTTGTTTGGATTCTAACAAGTAACCTGAACATGCTTGGTTTAAGGTTCAGATTAGCTTGAAGCATAGAATCTAGACTGAAAGTTTTGCGTGGCTTTCCTCACCTGGAAGCCTGGGATGGGAATGCTGCAACAACTACACTACTGATACTTCAACACATTTTATTTCAGTTCTAGCATATATTAATACAGTTAGAAAAAAACGTGGGAAGATTAAAAAACTATCTAGATTTTTCCAGATCTCAGATTGTGGTCTTTAAGCCTTAGGGCAAAATTTAGGATCAGTTCCATATTTATTTGGAGTTTGTTACATTTGCTGAAACAACTGTTTTCTGTATGCAGGTATATAGCAGTTGATACGGACTCAATATGGGATCACTGGAGTCCCCAAAGCTAAGAAATAAAGAGAGGAATTAGTATACTCATATCTACAGCATCAGCCAGAGGAGCTGAGAGGAGTTTTTTAGAACAGTTAAATGTCTGTATTTATCATCAGAATATAAAGTCAATGTGGGAGCTTTAAGGAAAAAAGGGAGAGAATCTGGTTTAATCCTTTTGAAATTAGGATTATGGGGTTAAATTGAAGATGCTATAAATTTATTTGATGAATCCACTGCTGTGTGGTAGAATTATTCTAATGGCGGTATGATATGGAGTCAGGCTTGCTGTTTTCTGGATCTTGGAGAAGTGAATTACAGAAGGTTGTCCAATCTTGTTTCATCATGCATGAAATACTAAACATCTGTGTGTTTCTCTTTAGGTACCAATGCATCTGCTCCAGACCAGCTCAGCTTGGCTTTGGCCTGGAATCGTGTAGACATTGCACGCAGCCAAATCTTTGTCTTTGGACACCACTGGCCAGTAAGAAAGTTTTCCTAGTCATATTGTTTGTTAACAATTTAAAATAAGTGGTTGAACATTCACACTGTGAGTGTAAATGTGTGTAAAGCTGTGGCTATGCAAAAAGGTCATTATACTTAAGGAAATTATCGTTTTTAGTTGACTGCATGTGAGAAGTGGTAACTGGGGAGCAAGTTCAATAGGAGTGTATTCAATGAAATAGTCACTGTACGATCAATTAGATTTTTAATACTTCTAATGCATTATTAAATACAGCCTTTAGGAAGCCTTACAGCTCCTGATGGTACAGCTCCTGAGAAGGAAAAGAAATCTCCAGCACCTCAGACTAAAGCAGCCAGAGGGAAAGGAAAAGGGAAGAAAAAGGGAGGAAAAGGAAAAGAAGAGCCAGAAGAAGAAACAGACCCAAGAAAGCTTGAACTCCTGAACTGGGTGAGATGAAAGTACTTGTATTAAAACTGTTGAAGAATTCATTTTTTTTCATCCTGGGGGACAAAGAGAGAAGGAAAATACACATTTTCATTCTATAGAATACTCATTTGCACATTCTCACAAGATCAGCAGTAGATTCTGTAGGGATATGCTGTTCAGTCTTCAAGGCAGGAATCCCTCTCTCTTCCCATGCACACCACATGCAGCCATGCCGCAACAGTACAAGTCAGTGCTTATCTGCTGCGTCTTCTTCCCTGCACTTGTCAGAAGGAAATAAGAACACCAGTCTTTATCCTTCCTTGTACATATTACTTACCCAGTGAAGGCAGTTAAACACCTCCATTTGTAAGTGCTTCATTTTCCCCTTGCAGTAGGTTAGATTGTTCTGTTGTCTGGATTAAAGTTCATGTGCAAGGGGATTGCTGCTCAAGGGGTTTTACCCTTTCCTACTAAGTTCTAACTCCTTAGACCATATTAAGAGAAGATCCATTAAGCTTCCTGACCAACATTTTCCAAAGGTGAAGCTAAGTTGGTGAAGGAAGAGGAAGTGCTTCTTCCCAAATGATTTGAGTCTTTTGGCATTGAGTCTTGCCTTTTCGCTATGAGGCAGCAGTTTGAATGGATGATACATATGTGAGTTATCAGGGTAAATTATGTCAGCCTCTTCTTAAATGTAAATAGTGTGTTTTTCTTAAATTTTAACTTGTTCCACTCATGTTGAGCAAGTAAATCTCTTTTTCACATAATATGTCAAGCATGGTATGCCTGGTTTAGTTAAAAATACTAAACAAAATGATTGAAAGCTACAGTTGTATTGCTAAAGGTTTCTTTCACTGTTCTCCTCTTGCCCAAGTCCTCATCGGAAAACTCTACCATCTGTATTGATTTGCACATGGGTAAAATGCCATTTTCTAAATTCCTTTTCACTTACAGATTAATCAACATATTTGGGAACTTGGGAATATCCTATGTAATAAAAATGTTTGTGGTTGTTGGTCAGCCAACTCTTCAGTGTTTGTGTAGTCTCACATTCTCCATTCTGCAATTCAGGTGAATTCCCTGGAGCAGGCTATGCTGGATGCGCTGGTTCTGGATCGAGTGGACTTTGTGAAACTACTTATTGAGAATGGAGTGAACATGCAGCACTTCCTCACTATTCCTCGACTGGAAGAACTGTATAATACTGTGAGCGAGCAGAAATAATAAAATGCCCTGTGATATCTTTGCTACTGTATTTAACAGGGGTGTCCTTTTTCTTCTTCTCCCTCTGAGATGTGCTTTTTTTTTTTTTTTTTTTTCCAAAAAGCTCTGAGGCCTGACAATACACAGATATTGGATAGTGGTGAAGGGAGCCATTGCTACTACATATAGTGTCCTATTTTTTCCCTGCATATACACATTCCTAATTAATAAGCCTACAGCAGCTGTCAGAAGCCATTGCAGCTTGTTATGTAAATACAGTGATGTATTTAAAATGCATGTTCAGAACACTTGAAGAACTAATGTAGATAGCAAAAATTTAATACCAGCCAATAGTGGTCATGTGCTTTTAATCTCAATTACTTTTCACGTATGTATACTTTAATGTTATTGAAATAAGCCTGTAAATTTGGCAAAGTACTTACACGGCAACTTTTATCCTTAGCACGTTGCAGAAGTCAGTTATCATTTTTCCTTGTGGCCCAGCAAAGCAGAATGTTTTCCCAAAACCATAGAACATCATGCTTTTTAATTCAAATTCTCCTTGACCCACAGAAAATTAATGAGGAACAGAACTATTTCTAGACTGTTTTTCTTCCCATCATTTAAGTGGCAGGTAGTCTAGGGCAGCATTCATACAACATAGAACCTCAGTCTAGTCCTCCAGTCCCTTTATGGCTCCTGCAGCAAGTACAAGTTCAGCCAATACCACAAACTGCTGTGACTTGAATCACCACATAAAGGATTATAAGAAAGGGGTTACACAGCTCTTGATAGAAATGTGTTTGTCATTGTAGCCCAGTTCCTTCTTTTCACCCCTGCAGAGTGTGATGGCACATGGTTGCCTAAAGTTATGCTTATAGTGCCAGATCATTAATTACATTTGTGTTTGCAAAAAATCTGTAGAATTGAAACTCTAATGGACCATGAATGATTTTTGTTTCAGAGATTGGGTCCACCAAACACGCTGCATTTGCTAGTCAGAGATGTGAAAAAGGTAAGCTTAACTAACAGTGGCATTACATTAAAAACTAAGGAAAGTTAAGCTCCTAGTAGTGCAATAAATCATTTGAGATTTAGGTTGATACTGTTTCTTCTCTGCAAGAAGCTCCCAATGCAGCATTACAAAGGAGGAGCGAGTGGAAGGAAAGGCCTGTTATGTTAACGGGAAGCCCCATTCATGAGCACAGAATTTGTTCCCTTTTGTTTGTTTTTCAGTTACTTTTCTCCCAAGCAATCCTACTTTTACCTGGGAGAAAATCTCTTTTGCTTCTTAGTGCTACAAGTCCTAAATTTGTTATTAATTTGTTTCCATTACATGTACATTCGTTCATTGTACATAAATAGGGTCATTGTAAGATTTGTTGTTGTATTTGCTCTCTTTGAAGTTATGGAGCTTTTATTCAGTAAAATTCAGCTACATGAAATAGCCTGTATTGCTTTTTTCAAGGAAAAATCCCATTTATTCCCAGGCGGTTTAGATGTGGGAATTACACAGTAAGATGTTAATTTATAATTCGTATTAATCTGCTTCATGGTTTAACACTTTTCTCATTCAGTGTTTGTCTTTTTGAGTGTTACTAATGCTCTTCTGCATTCTGCTTTCTGTCTGTCTCCTTTTCATTGCATTTTCATGGCTCACTCAGCGGCAGTCTCGGGGATTCAGTTGGGTTAACATGGAGGTGATGTGTTTGCTTAGGATATAGTTGTTTCATCATAGCAACTGCTCGGTGGTGCTGTAGAATCAGTTATTGTTGTAGGATGTAGCTTGAACAATGAAGCACAGTTTTCAGCTCATGGTTCTAGCAGAGCCATTACCACTATCCAGTTTTTAAGTGTAACAGTGGAAATTATAGTCTGCTTTTTAATTTGATTCTGGGCTGCACATTAATCTAAATCATGTTCTGCATAGCCTTAACTCTGTAGATAATATTAGGATGAAATGCAAGTTTCTATATAAACGTAAAGTATGCCTGATATTCACTAGGAAATTAAGTCATGCGTTTATAGTGGATTAATGATAATCAGTACAAAGTTATTTAATTTCGTCAGTATAACCCTTGCAAGCAACTCAGGCTTGTATGGACACTGACATATTGTACAAGTACATCAAATGATAATTTGTGCTCAACTATAAATACTGCCAACAACAAAACAAAAAAAATCTGGCCCCAAAAAATGTTCATTATGTGAAGAAGTTATCATTAATTTTGTACAAATATTCATAGACTGAAACCAGTGGCTGTAAATAATACCTGTATGCCAATTTAAACATGACATGATATGTCTAGCCAGGCAATTTAATGTATGTTTTCTTATCCTAAGTCCTTAATTTTTTTTTATTTTTTTTTTTGGTAGGGAAATCTTCCACCAGATTATCATATCAGCTTAATAGATATTGGTCTTGTACTTGAATATCTCATGGGTGGAGCTTATCGCTGCAACTATACTCGAAAAAGTTTTCGGACTCTTTATAATAATTTATTTGGACCGAAGAGGGTAAGAATGAGTTCATTCTGGATATGGCCATTGTGCTGATGGTAAAAAATAAGTAATACTCTGTTCCTTTGTCTTTGTGAAACACTACATGTTAAATTCTAAATAAATGCTTCAAGAACAAAGTTGAAACTCTGGTAGTGAAGTTATATGAGGAACCTGTAAAACATCTATGTCAAAAGATGGAAGGACCCAAAAGGTGGTAAATGCATTGATCTGGAGGTGCATTTCCTCCTATTTCAGTAGTTTACAATCCAAGCATTTCTAACTGTGGTGTTTGCATATTTACTTATTCCTACCTGAAGCTGTAGCTTGACCTTTTAGCTCTCTTATAACTGTAAACTGTATTGGCCAAGCCAGGATCAAGTAACTGTAACCAACAGTAGCCTTAACTTGGGTAAGGCAGAGAGTTTAGTCTGAATACAGATCTATGAACCTGTAACAGTAAGTCCTGTAAAGAACTGCTCTGAGCATAAATCTAATCCTACAGAAGCCACTGCAATCTCAGTAAAGCTTTTCTTAGTCATGTACCAATCCTGAGAATATCAGGTATGGCCCTTGCTTTGTTAAAAAGTTTGTTCTAAGCAGATAATTTTCTTCGTTAGCTTGTTTATTCGTTTGGTTCAGCTTTGAAGGTCAAGTGAAGCTTCCTAGCCTAATTACAGAAAGCCCCACGCTAGGAAACTAGCCCCACAAATGGTAAGAAGGCCACTCAAAGCCCAAGTATTCTGTAGCTGATACATAGAACATATATAGTGTAGTACTATCTGATGGAACAAACAAATAAACCTTTTACATAAAATGTAAACCAGAAATTTCACAATAGAAGACAGGGGTTTTTTTAATGGGAAATTGTGAGAGGTTTGAAGATCTACTACATTTTTTACTGTTTCCCATGGGTATCTTTACCCTGTGTGTGCTTAGAAGCACTGTTTTTTTCAAGCTTTTGTGACCTTGTGGTGATTTTAATTCTCAAAGCAGTGTGTAATTGAATGATTCATTTGACTCTTTCATCTGAATCAAAATATTTTGCTTGAGTGTGGGATGGAAAATATTTTCTAACCCATTGCCTTCCTGCAAATACAATTAAGAGAGAGATTAATTAATTGTACCATTATTGGTACAATTATTTAGAGTAGTAAGTTTAATAATAAATACTGTACATTTGTAAATGAAAATCTGTTTTTCCTTGGTATTGTTTGGTCTTTCAGTTTTCCCTTCCATCTAACTGATTTTCTTTTCTATTTTTAATATTCAGCCAAAAGCTCTTAAACTACTAGGGATGGAGGTAAGTTGGATTTGTTGTAAAATACTGTTTTTATCAGTGCATTTCTTGGTACAGGTCTGCTCTTGCTCTAAGCTTTTTCACTATAACTGTGGCTTAAAGTAAATTTCAACTAGACAGGATCTTCCATTTTGCAAACAGCCTATGAAATACTTCTGGCATTTTTTTATGGGTAGGGTCTTGAGAGCTGCTTAAAGCTTTGCTCAGTAGTCTTCAGGCAGTTTTTAGCACTGTTATGTAATAACACATGCTATGTTGGAACGTATTGTAGATTTAATCATTCAGATGTGAACATCAATGATATTGAAAAGAGAATGTGATCCAGCAGTGCTACTTATGCTCAAATCCCCTTTAACCATGTAGTAACAATTTATGCACTTATGACATTTTATCATAGAGAAAACATTTCACTGGAGTGAAAAAACAAGGTGGTCTGACATGTTAGATGCTGTCCTCCACCATAAAACATCTTTTCTACCATGATGGCATGATGCTTTGTAGATGATGAAGCTGATACAGAATTTTGGGTCCAACCCCTGCCTCAATTACTTGTGTGTCTGCAGAAATTTTGAATTGATCAGAATCAAGTCTGGGATGATGCCTAAAAACTCACTCTGTTTTGAAGGTAGTAGCTTTTGTTTCTGAAAAAAAAAAGTATTAATATAGACCAGGAAAGCATTTACACAGAGGCTAGGTATATTTCTCTATGAAGTATGCTGTTAGTACTGCTGTGATAGTATTCAAACACATGTACATGTACATGTTGCTTGTGTTACATTTGATGTGAACTGTACCCACACGCAAAAGTCTCTATTTCCCCAAGCAAGTAAGCAGCTTTCTTCTCTATGGAGACAGTCCAAGTTCTGTTTAATCTCTCTGATCAGCTTCCTGTTTTCTAATGGCTCAAGGCCAAAAGCTCAGCCCCTCAGAGGTGTGGCCCTTTTTAATCAGCATTGGTCACACATAGGTTGCTTAGTGCTTCTCCAAAAGAACATATTGATTTTCCTGTTTCTTTCAGTCAGAAATGTTTTATGTGGCACAAATTGAAGTGTTCTCTCCACTTGACAGTGGCTGTAGCCCACTCCCTTCTTCCAAGAGAAAGAAAACGTGAAAAGAAAAATTAACATTTCTTTTGCTGAAGTGGTCAGTAAATTGATGTGACTTCAAGTGTTTGGGTTTTTTTCATTTCCAGTGTTAGCAGCTCTGAAACAGGAAGTTCAGCCTCCTTAGCACTTTGTCTTTCTTACCCAGGTTTTGTTTTGGTTTGATTTTCCTGGTGTGGGGAGGACCTAATTTTTGGTCCTCCATTTGAGATTTTATGTCCTGTGCTTCAGAGATGCTCAACACTTTCTTCATGTGCATGCAATTAATGACCCCTGAATTTTCCAGAAGAGAGAGAGGTTGCCACTTCCAGTTCTTAAAACTGCTGGAAGAGAAATGCATACTTAATTGTTGAGCTGAAGAGTCATCTTTGGAAACCTGGAGTGTGAGGCTGAACCCTGAATTTGGATTTAAGTTCATATTTTCTCAAAAAATAGTGCATTATGCTGAGCTTGCTTGAACAGGAACTAATTTTGTAGAATGGTAATTGCTTTTACTTGCAATCCACTTTGAGATTGGAATCAAGGTCTACAATGATGATGAGCTCTGTCTACACCTATATATGCAATGTTCTTCCTACATTATTTAAACCCTAATTTTCCCAATCATGGCTTTTCTCCCTTCAGGATCCTGCTTCATTGTCAGTACTTCCCTTCAGTTACTTCCATGTTGGTTCCTGTAGTAATGGCCTATCCTCTCTATCCCTTTAAGAAATGGGATACTTATACCTTCCGTTTGCACTGCATACGTAAGAAGAGATTGCTTATTCAAAGGTGAAGACTCCCTTTAGTATCTTGCTGTTCTTAAGGATGCTATCTGCCTGTCTTTTTGTCTTGAACTTGCATGTTACCGCTCTCTCTGCCTGCATGTCAGTCTGAAACCTGCTTTGATACCTGTAAGATAGGCAGCGCTGTTCTTCAGGAATAGATGCAGATCAAATCAGAAATTACAGTGGAACCCATTCATAGTGAATTCAGGTTTGTTAAAGCTCCGTTGACACTGAAGTGGAATTCATTAAATATTAATTCTTTGCAAATCAACTTGTGCAATTACACATGCGGTAGAGATCCACTTAGAATGCAGTGTAAAGTGATGCCTTCAGTACAGTAGGATTCTACTGTACTTATCCAAGATGGATGACTTGTAATTAAGTATGCAAGAAACGGTTCTCTGAATAAAATATTAAGCTGTGTGTGCTAGCCCAGTGCATGCTCTGTCACATGTTCTTCATAGTTTTATCGCTATTGGCATTCATTGTAGCAAACAGCAAAAACAAATTAGAACTTTAACTATTAATATGTCCTCTCAATACTTGTTCTGTGCATGGTGCCATTGTCAGGTAAGCTGTTAAAAACTGGTGGGAACATTTTTTCTTCTTTTCTTCCCAGGATGATGAGCCTCCCACCAAAGGGAAGAAGAAGAAGAAGAAGAAAAAGGAGGAAGAGATCGATATTGATGTGGATGATCCAGAAGTCAGCCGCTTTCAGTATCCCTTTCATGAACTGATGGTGTGGGCTGTGCTGATGAAGCGGCAAAAGATGGCACTTTTCCTTTGGCAGCGAGGGGAGGAAACCATGGCCAAGGCACTTGTGGCCTGCAAGCTGTACAAGTCTATGGCCCATGAGTCTTCTGAGAGTGAGCTGGTGGATGACATCTCTCAGGATCTGGACAACAACTCAAAGTTTGTAGATGCAGAGCAAAGTATATGTCTACTTGATATAGGGGGTTGTCTGACCTGCTGAGCAGCTTTACTTTTTGTAAAATACAATTGATTTCTAGAATGTAGGTTTGCAGGGTGCCATTTGGAGCCTACTTATTAACAGTACACAAGCTAAAATGTGGTCTCATTATCTGAAGGCAACACTTGCAAGGAGAAGACTTGCATTTTTTCTGACAATGCATTTTTCTTCAGCTTCTCTCTCTGTAAAACTAGCTACTTTAATTTTGCAAAGTTATTTTCAGGATTTACTCACATAAATTAAGGGGTATCTGATGATATATCTAAACTGGCCTTAAGATGTTACCAGTCTAAGCTAATTCTCTCTGGTCACTAAAAATTTGTTTGGAACTTTTGTAGACTGTCCCAAATCAAGCTTGAGATTCAGTTGTTCTTGTCATTGTACATGTGTGTGGAAAAACATGACCCCCTGTTAACAGAATTAAAACCCCAAATGCAAGCAAACACTGATTGCTAAATCAGACTTCACTGGACTTATCTTGTGTTTTCCAGAGATTTTGGCCAGCTGGCTGTTGAACTCTTGGATCAGTCCTATAAACATGATGAGCAGATTGCCATGAAACTACTGACCTATGAACTGAAAAACTGGAGTAATTCTACCTGCCTGAAATTGGCTGTGGCAGCTAAACACAGGGACTTCATTGCTCACACGTGCAGCCAGATGCTCTTAACAGATATGTGGATGGGGCGACTACGCATGCGGAAAAACCCAGGCCTTAAGGTATTTCTATTCTGCAGTTGTTTTCAAACATATAGTCTGTTGCGTGTAACACTACGTGATACATAATATATGCATAGAACAAATTGGCTTACTAATTATAGATGTTTTAGGAACATACTTGTTTTAAAGCTATTTATATTGGTTTTGAAGTTGAGGATATCTAAGGAACTTTACCCCATGACAAAGGAAAATGTAAATCCATAAAAGGCTTAGCATGGTTGGAATCTGAGAGCGACGTCGTGGCTTTCAATGAATGATGAGATTTGTTCATTGAAAACATACACCTTTGATTAAAAATTAGTTGGATAGAAGCAAAAAGATCTCCATTAGGGGTCCATGCAATGGGAATAGAGAGAAAATTAACCAGTTGTGGACACATGCTTCTTAGATTACTTAATATTGTACCAGAAGACACAGAGTCAAGACTCAGTGTTGAAAAGAGTGAAATCTGTGCAATTGCATTGTATGAAACGATGTGATTTGTATTTCCCTATTCTGTGATTTGATGATACTGTCTCTCTCACTGATTTTTCTATTTCCCGATTGTTGGATTTACAAAAAAATGAATAATGTGAGAAGGCTGGCACAAAAGAGAAGCATGAGTGAGCCAATGATAAAGAAGCAGAGCAGTGTTTGTTTGTGTGTGTTTCCATGTGAATATAATCCTTCCTTTGTTATATAACACAGTTGCTGTCACCTGTATGGAGGCCCATGGTGATGGTGCCACCTTCAGTCTCACCTCCTTATTTCTTAAATCCCTCATTACTGACAAAGTGCCATGCCTATCTTCCCAGGTCATACTCCCAAGCTTGCTGACATACACATTACACTCCCTCTGTCATTCTCAATTCATTTCCACTTTCCCATGTCTCCCTCTTAAACCTGTTTAAAATCTTCAAGCAAGTGTCCTGCCTTTCAGGATTGCATCGTGGTGCTTTCTAAATCTGTTTACTGATTTCCTTTCTTTTCTCCAAAGGATTACTCAACCTGCTAGTGTTCTAGTTTCATTACTTGTATTCTTTTCTTTGCTCCTTTTCTGTAGTTTGGCAACTCCTGCTTGTGTTTCTGTATGTCAGCAATCTCATATAGTATAAGAACTCTCCCAGCACTATCTGCAAAGCTTCTTTTACCTTTCACAATTTTTTAACTATTAGAACTAATTATAGTAGGTGACTAAAACAACTATAAACTCGTGAAGCCCTCTTCCAACCACCACTGTGTCCATTCCGTGGAATTTCTCTGCACAACTCTAATTCTGGAGCACAATTTCTTAATTGCAGTGTATTCATGAAGATGGGGAGCCTTCCAGGGTGCCATCTTTCCATACAAGACCTTATTGCCAATGCTTCATAAGTACTACTTATTCATTTTTGTAGGTTTGAGGATAGCAGAGTATCTTGAATACTATACAAAAGAAAATATTATTTATGGGATTTACCTTGTTATGAAATCTATTAATGTAAACAAATACTGTGATCTGAGTTGGATTCTTTTTTTGTTGTACAGGTTATAATGGGGATTCTTTTCCCTCCCACCATCCTTTTCCTAGAGTTTCGGAGTTACGATGATTATTCTTACCAGACATCAAGAGAAAATGAAGAAGGCAGAGAAAAGGAGGAGGAAAATGTGGTCAGTAATGGAGATTATTAGAAGTTCTAATATCTCAAGAGTGCTCAGTTTTCTATCTTCTCTGATTATGCTATAGGTCACTCAGGTTAAAATATCAACTGCCTCTGTGGGATAAAAATCAGTGAAGAGTTTTGGGAGTGTATAGACTGGATTCTCAGGGCATGTAAATTACCTGTTTAGTTGCACCGATTTACAAAACCTGTATTTTTGTATTTTTAAAAAGAGGTCTGTTGCTCAGAGGAAGCATCGTGTAGTTAACAGTTGGCTGGGGCTGTAGTTGGGGGAAAGCTACTATTTTACTGTTGTATATTGATGAAAAACTGACAACTTTGGTCTTCCAGGATGCAAATGTGGATACAGGCTCCCGAAAAGGAGATGAAGAGAATGGAAATAAAAAACAAAAGAGCCTTCCAATTGGAACAAAGATCTATGAATTCTATAATGCGCCTATTGTCAAATTTTGGTTCTACACAGTAAGTCATGATGACTAAACTGATAGTGATCGTTTTTCTCACACCTGTGAAACTTAAAGGATTCCAATGTGAAAATAATAACCGAGTAATAAATAATAAGTAGTAGTGACTTTCATGGAATCTGATGAGTAAAGCACTCCCTTTATTCAGAGAAAAATGCATAGACAAATGAAACAGAATGAATAACTGAAGCTTATGCTGTCAGACTCTAAAGCTCCTACACACTTTGAAGGAGGCCCCCCTATCTGGCTAATCATACGCCAAACTCAGCACAAGCTCCACAATCCAATCAATCAATCCAAACTAGGCTGGATTCTCTTGCTTTGTAAAAGCTCTGGCTCCTGTTCTGCATTGAGATATACTTAGGACCCAAGAAGTAATGCCATAGTATCAGTGCTTGCCATTTGCTCTGTTGACAGTTAGGCTCAGAGGAGTGCAACCTAGATGGAAGCACAGATCCCAGTCTGCTAAGACTTAATAGCTACTTTTCTCTTATTTAAATAATTAAAACCAATCTAAACTTAAAGATCTGTGTTGACAAGCATCTGACTTTCTCTTTAGCGCATCAAGAATTATCTGGTGCTAAACTGTGTTGTAATAAAACAGAAAAGGTATTAATGCTACTGCTCATAAATATTGTGTGTGCCCTGAAAAAAGGATACTGTTTTGTTTTTTTTTTTTTATTCAGAGCTAGGACTTCTGATACCTAGTATGTCATAATATTATGTAGATTTTTAGTTTTAGCACATTGTAATCACAAACACTATATTGATCCCTTTCTGCTGCCTGTATTAATAATTTAAAAACAAAATTCCTATTTAATTCAAATAGAAGTATTCAACAGTGTAAAGAAATTACATTTTAGTAGATTAAAAAAGCCCTAGGCACAAAGGGCCTGATTTAGAGTGCTTTGAAATTGTTGTTTTGCTTCTTTCAACAAATGAGATAATTCAGCTGCCTGGATCATATGTTCCACAGCTGCTAGAGGCCCATGGCCTCTGCCAGTGTACGTGGCAGCTATAGGGAGGGCATTGCAGTAGGCCTGATTCCTTCAGAGAAGAAAATGTTTTTTCTTGTGCAAGTAAGAGTCTTCAACACCTGAATCTTTCACACATAGTCTGAATATATGTGTTCATACATGTTCATATGAACGTCACAGTTAGGGTGGGCTTCGCTTTCATGCATTATGCACGCCCCTCAGCGAAGAGGATTTTACTGCCTTCTGTTTGGTGTTTCTTCTCTGACGTGGTGATGCAGCCTTCTGTTCTCTTACTGAATGGGTTTCAGATGGGTTTAAGTAACAAGTACAGGAAGAGGTGTTGTAGGGACTGATATGTGAAGTCCGTACGCCTCTGGCTTCACGTTAAGAATATGTTCTGCCTAGGCAGTCTCAACCACATTATTACAGGGTGGAGAAAAGCAAGTGGCCTGTGGCTCTTTATTTCCCCTACCCCTCCAGGCAGGTGCTGCTCACAGCTTTGCTTCCCTATTCTGCTTTAGATCTGTTTTGAGATGGTGAGTAAACATTTCACATTGAATATCTCATTCTTTAGAAAACTCCATTTTTTCTGTGGAAAATCTTTTGGTTTATTACTGCTGTGTTTCCAGGTTTTTTTCTGCAAAGCCATTGGATCTGTTTTAGTTTCCTAACTCCAGACTTCCAAGACCTGTGAAGTTTTTAGTGTGGCAGGTCACCAAAGACTGCTGTGAGGCACAGAGACACCAGCATGGAGACTGATTTTTTCTTTTTTTTTTTTTTTTTTTTTAGTATGTGGAAGTCATCTCAAGTAATTGAATGCTGCCAAATGGTGGAAGGATCCTGGGATCCATCACCTAAAGTCCATAAAGGATTTTGTTTTTTTTTTTTTTTCAGATATCATACCTTGGTTACTTGATGCTATTTAATTATATCATCTTGGTGCGGATGGAACGGTGGCCATCAGTCCAGGAATGGATTGTCATCTCCTACATTGTGACATTGGCTTTAGAGAAAGTAAGAGAGGTAAAGTCTGTCATACCAACATCTCATAATCCTTAAAGTAAAGCTCACTGTTAGAGGTGATAATGGTATGGACTTGTGCAGAGGGTTGAGAAGCCATACATGAGAGAAAAGATTCTCATATTCACATAGTCCCAAAATGCTGATCACTGGGGAGTTTCATTTATAGCCCATTCCCATACATTAAAAAGGTGAGGCAAAAATGCCCTGAGGTCAGTAGTCGAAATGAATGCTGTCATTCTCTTATGTGTATTTCCAAGGAAGGGCAGGGCCATAACCCATGAAGGAAATCTCAGTAGGTGCTGTCTTTTTATTATTGATGCAGTCCTTGACAACAACTACAGGCAGAGAGGTGTTTTGAGGAATTAGCCAGGAGTACTGACTGATCTCGTTACTTTTGTATGAGGAAGATAGTATAAAAATTTCTACTGCATTTATATGCTGCAGTGTGGTTTGCACTTAGCCTGTCCTTCTCTGATTCACAATTCCCACATCTCATATTAACTGTATTTGGAGATAAATATGGATGCCAGGTCAGTAAGCCAGATCTCCTGGTTTAAATATTATTGATTAAAACCTACAACAAAAAAAAGCTTAATAAAGCCAAGACAGAAACAAAGATGAAAAGGGGGTCCAGAGGAGAGCCATGAAAATGATCAGAGGGCTGGAACCGCTCTGCTATGAAGAAAAGCTGAGAGAGTTGAGGTTGTTCAGCCTGGAGAAGAGAAGGCTCTGGGGAGACCTTACTGCGGCCTTTCTATATGTAAAGGGGGCCTGTAGTGACAGGACAAGGGGCAACCATTTTAAACTGAAAGAAGGTAGGTTTAGATTGGACATAAGGAAGACATCTTTTATGATGAGAATGGTGAGACACTGGGAACAGGTTGCCCCGAGAAGTTGTGGATGCCCCCTCCCTTGAAGTGTACAAGGTCAGGTTAACAGGGCTTTGAGCAACCTGGTCTAGTGAAAGGTGTCTCTGCCCATGGCAGAGGGGTTGGACTAGATGATCTTTATAAGTCCCTTCCAACACAAACCGTTCTATGTTTCTATGAAAAGGAAGTTTTGCCTGCTAGTGACTAAAAATATTGCTGCTTGAGACAAATTTTGCTGGCAGGGGAGGGGGTCTCAGACACCTACAGAACGTGACAAGATTGGTCTTTTTTCATGACTATTACTTCAAAAATGTAACTTGGAGTTTTTCCTAATGATTTCTATTTTTTTTTTTTCCAGATTCTTATGTCAGAGCCTGGCAAGCTGAGCCAAAAAGTGAAAGTTTGGCTTCAGGAATACTGGAATATTACTGACCTGGTGGCTATTTCAGTATTTATGATAGGAGCAATTCTTCGCCTACAGAACCAGCCTTACATGGGTTATGGAAGAGTGATTTACTGTGTAGATATCATTTTCTGGTACATTAGAGTACTAGATATCTTTGGTGTGAACAAATACCTGGGACCTTACGTCATGATGATTGGAAAGATGGTTAGTGTCTAAATTGGTGTAAATTATGTATTTCAGAACTTCATGGGAAGCTAAATTCAGTTCTGATTTTAAAAAGAGGTTTTCCATCTGAATAGGACTGAATAAAGGCTGTGAAAAAGTTGCCATGTGAATTTCACATACACGAGAGATGCAATACTCTTGCTAATAATTGCTTGATTTGAGAGGGAATCTTTTTTTTTCCTCTTTTTTTTTTTTTTTTTTCCCCTGGACCAGCCTGTGGAAACTTATTTACTTTGCCTGCCTTCTGCCTCCCAAAGCCATAGCGATAACAGATTGCTGATACACTGGGATCTTCCACAAAACCATCAGTTGTGGACAGGAGATGGCACAGCAATGATTATATCACCTCTTTGTAACCACAGAAGAGGTCTGTGCTGAGAGCACAGCATAGTGCACTTGATGCAAAAGAGAATAGGGATAGCAAAGATTTTAGCATTTGAAGTCTTTTTAAATATATATCTAGTACTCCTTTAAATAGCTGGTTTTACTGCATTTTTATGTATGCTTCATTCATGAGCAGGGGTTAAAGTCAAAGAGTAAGACAAATAACATTATCCAGGGGAATGTGTTTGTTCTCTTGATACTTTCTTGTTTACTTTAATGCATGCTGGCAAACAGACATTCTGGTGCTGCTGTACTACCTGATGATGATAAGAGCCTCTGTATGGTCTCTCTGTGCAGATGATTGACATGCTCTACTTTGTGGTCATCATGCTTGTGGTTCTGATGAGTTTTGGAGTAGCCCGCCAAGCTATCCTGCACCCAGATGAGGAGCCTTCTTGGAGACTAGCTCGCAACATCTTCTATATGCCCTACTGGATGATCTATGGAGAGGTGTTCGCAGACCAGATAGACCGTAAGAGTAGAATTCATAGTAAGAGTCTGTTTCCTGTTTCTGAGGCGGATGATCAGATCCAAATTAATGTTTGTTTTTAATTTGGAAGTAGTGTTTTGTCCTTATGATTATTTTGTTGTTGTTGTTTTCTTGTGACAGACTCCAGAGACTGAACAATTTTCTGTTCCCCACCTGCATGTCCTGTCTCTCAGTTTATATGCAAATTCAGTTAACAGTGAGAGTGTTATAGTCTGGAATACTCTCCTATCCAAGAGTATAACAGTATTAAGTGTTCTGTTTATTTGCAGGGATCAACAGAGTTCATTCTGAAATGTTCTTTTGAAACAATGTTTTACTAATAGTCAATTCCAACGGGAGAAAAAAAAATACCTTGCACAGGAGATGAAAATATACATATCCTTTCATCTCCAACTCACAGCACAGGCAATGAGCTAATACGTTTTTACTCCTATTGATACATCTATCTACTTCCAGAAATGTTTCCATTTCATAAACCACTCATTCTTCTTTTCTACACCTGTGGAAAAATAAAATAAAAAAGGAAAACTCTGCCTGATTAGCTTTGGGTGTGGAAATAGCCTTTCTTATCTAAAAGCTGCACAGTTTAAAAAAATAACTGTCAGTATTTTAGAGGAGATGAAAACTGTCATGTTACTGCTAGTTTTGTGTTGATACTTGAAATTTGTACAGACGGGCAAATGTGCAGCTGGCCTCCTCTAGTGTGTGTCACATAGTTTGCACTTTATCTGAAATAATACAAGCTGTTATTTCAGCATAGTGTATGCGTTATTTCAACCATCTGCATATGTTGGCAAGCAGTAAAGTGGAAGGCTGAAGAAACTGTGAGGTCTAAGTTCAGTCAAAAACCATAAAGATCCATCATCATGAGAAGTCTTTACACCAAATGCCATTAAAGTGAACCTTAATTACTTAGAAAGGAATAAAATCTGTCATTAGTCTGTTTCTGAACAGTGTGCACTGTTGCAAAGATTGTGTCATCTTCGTTTTCCTTACGAATGCTTGTCTCGTTAGTGTAACTTATGATAGTTAATTACTCTTGACAAATAAAAGGTCAAGCCAGTCATTTATTGTCTGATAATTGCAGTTTCAGTGCACGTGTTAGCCAGGATAAGCTCAGGATCTCTCAAGTGGGTTAATTCTCCCATGGGGAGGAATAGGCTGTAACAGGATATCCCTTAGCTTTGTGGCTCATAATGTGCATTCAAATCCTAATTCACTTTGAACAAAGAATGTTTGCCAATGTAGACAGTTTGATTTCTTTATAAATCAAAACTCACACCTTACCAACAATACTGATCTCTTTAATATAAGTGGCATCCCAGACTTCTGTCATACTTCCAGTCGTCTCTTGGTTATATACTCAGCATCCTTTGAATTAGAAATCTTACTTCAGCAGTGTGAAAGATTTTGGGGAAAAAAAGTTCGGGCTTTCCAGTTATACAAGTTCAGTCCAGCTACTTGCTCCACTAACCTTCCCAGGTCAGAAACTTTGCTGTGTCAGGAGCTTAAACATAAGCTAACTTGGACATGTGTGGTTTTGTTGGTGGTTTAATATTGAAATAGAAGTGGCTATGCAAGGAGTTCTATGATGTAACTAGACTGCATTACAACTATTCTGTACGTTTCTTATGTCTAGAAGTCTATGGACTGACTTCTGAAGATCTTTTTTACTTTCAGTAAGAAATTCACTCTGATCTTTCCTTAGTTCTCTGTAAACACAGCACAAAAGCAACCTCAGAAGTCACTGGGGAGTGATTGCTATGGACAGTCTAACATGACTCTGTGTCAAGTGCTTACTTATGAGTAGTTTTGCCAATGCTCACAAGTGTAAACAATTTATGGAAAAAGTATTGCATAAAATTTTCCATCTGAAAGAAGGTAGTTGGACTTTTGTCAATAGCTTTACTGAGGATAGGATGTCACCTAAAGATGAAGATCACAAATCACAGAATTGCTGAGGTTTGAAGGCACTTTTAGGATCATCTAGTCAAACTTCCCTGCTCAAAGCAGGGTAAATTAGAGCAGGTTGCTCAGGGACTGTCCAGTCAGGTTTTTAATATCTTGAAGGATGAAGACTCAGCAACCTCTCTGGACAACCTGGTTTAAATGGAATTTCCCGTATTTCTGTCTTTGCCCACTGCCTCTTGTCCTGTCACTGGATACCACTGAGAAGAGTCTGTTTCTGTCTTCTTTACTCCCACCCACCATCAGGTATTTATAACATTGGTAAGATCTCCCCTGACCCTTCACTTCTCCAAGCTAAATTATCCCAGCTTTCTCAGCTTTGCCTCATTTGTCAGATGCTCCAATCATCTTAATAATCTTTGTGGCCCTTTACTGGGGTCTTTCCAGTATGTCATGTCTGATTTCTGTAGGGGATCCCAGAACTAGACAGGTTAAGTCCAGATGTGGTTTCACCAGAGCTGAGCAGAGGTGAATAATTACCTCCCTTAACTTGCTGGCAACACATTTCCTAATGCAACCCAGGATGTTCTTGTCTGGTTCACTCCATTTAGAAGATGTCCATCACCAAGAAGTTAGTGGCATCTAGTACTCAACAGCAATGTATTCTTAAACAATAGAGAAGCCTGGCTGAGTTTCTTTCAATAGTGTGATTTTTCTTACAATCACCATTTAGGGGCTGGCAAGCAAGTATCCATACTGGTAGTCAAAAAGGGCTTTAATGATATTGTACACTGTAATAACATCAATATCATGACTGTTAATGAAAACATAGCTATTTGATAGAAACAGCTGGCAGGCACAAAGCCAGGGTGGTTCTTAAGAAAAAAAAAAGAGGAAATGTTTCCTTAATACCTAAAAGAATGATTTTGTGTGATAAATTTGAGTTGTTTTGTGTTTGTGGTGACTGCCAGTTTTGTTTACTTGCCTGAAATATCATGTATATTTAAATGATCATCTGCCAGAAGCATTTTGTGATTTATTATTAATATCATGAATTCACTGCCATATGTAACATTTGGGAAAAACAACATGAAAAGGAGATTGCAGAATGCAATGCATTTTTAACAAAGACGTAGTTTCTAAGCATATGTCTCTACTGTTCTGACATTTGAGTTACTTTTCCTGGCGGCAAAACTGTGTTTTCAATCATCTCTTTTGGTTTTTTTTTCCCTATATTATTTTATTGTTTTCTTTCTTTCTCTCCCTGCCTCCTTTTCTATTTCGTTCCTTTGGAATGCTGTTCAGTCTATGCCATGGAAATTAATCGTAAGTCTCTGTGGAGGGCTGATTATCTCATTTAGCTGAATATGTTCATTAATCTTTTTCTTCACTAGATACTGACATTTTAATTATAGGGCTCATCCAATATTCAGGTGTGACTGTTGTTTTTCTACTGTTGTAGTTTCATTTGAAAAGAAGCAGAGGAAAAATATTTTAATACAGATCGCAGATCAGAAGTTTTAATTGAGCTTATGTGGTTGCTATGATATGTTTCTAGTACATCGACAGTAAAATAATCCTTTTGGTAATTCTGATGCATGAGTGTCATGATATAACTAATTCCCTTTGATTACCTAGATACAATGTTAGTGTTTCTTTGGCAGTACCTTAATTGGTCCATGTGAATAACATTATGATTTGCTTGACTTTCCTGTTACACCCTTCTTATGATAAAAAGCAAAAATGTAGGTCTGACGTTTGAAAAGCAAGTAAAATATACTTTATTAATCATAGTCTAAATATCTCTTTCAGTCCACAGTAAATAAGATTAGTCTGTTTTCAAATAATTTGATGTATTTTTCAGATGAGGTTGAAGCATTAGTTTTTTTGCAAAATGCTTAAAAAAACTGGTTTGTCTATTCACATAAACTAAACCTGTAATGAGCTCATTGCCAGACTTAGTAAATACTAAGATTTCAGCTAAAGAACCTGTGGTTGATAAACACTTTACCTGCTACTAAATGGTTCCAAAAGTTAGCCTTATATTTGAAATCAGATACGCTGCCACTGCACTTAAAGACAGAACAAACTTGCTGCGTTTACCCAACTCCAAGACGGCTCTTGCTGCAATACAGACTATGCATTCTTAGGATTACTTCAGGCAATTATTTTATGTTTGATCAATATTTTCAATTTTTGTCTCATTCTCACCAGTCTATTTTGCAGTTACTATATAATTTTCATTTTATAATTTCATCTCTTTGGTTTAAAATTTTATTTAAAATACAGATTTATTCTGAAAAATCAGGGAAGCAGAAATTGGCCTGACAGTGGCGGCAGGGCCACCTGCCGGTAACCTTAACAGCCCCAGACAGGACAAATAATAGTCTAGGGTCCATGTAGGGAGTCGAGTCCAGTCAGGGGCAAAGGAGACAGGGCCAGAGACAGAAGGGCCCAAACACAGGTCCGTGCAGGAGGCAGGGCTGAGACCTGCACACCTGACATAGCTCAGGCAGGGATAGGTATGCATAGGGGGTGTAGGTGTAGACCCCCCAGGTGAAGCTGGTCAGGACCATTAAGGCCTCTTTAGTACGCTCAGGGCCCTGATAAATGTTTAATTTATGCTCAGCAGTCTGGGACCACTGAGTAAGTCCTTTCATATCTTTGGCAAGGTTATGCACACGAGTTTGGTTGGAGATTTTTTTTTTAATACCACTATTAATATGTACATATGCACATTAAGATCTTGTCCTAGACTATTACTGTGAGAGAAAGAAAATCATATGAATTTGAAGAGAAAGCCGCACTGTACAGTAAACTTGGAGCTGCCTCTCTGTGCACTATTATGGGAAATTACTTTTGTATGCTGTAGGTAGAAGCAGAATTTGAAGTAGAAATTATACATACTTGCTACTGGAAATAAACTGACAAAATTTGTTTAGCTTGGCAAATTTTATGCATGTGTCATCATTAAATAAATGTGAATAGTGTTTTTAAGTATTGGGCAATTTGTGAAAAATACTTTTCCTTTTTTTTTCAGCTCCTTGTGGGGACAATCTTTATGATGATGATGGTAAACGCCTCCCTCCATGTATACCAGGGGCCTGGCTCACTCCTGCTATTATGGCCTGTTACCTCTTGGTAGCAAATATCCTGTTGGTAAACCTGCTGATTGCTGTCTTCAAGTATGTAAATGATCATGCACTATCTCTACGTTCTTATTGCTGAGATAAGTTTCTGTGAGAGCCCATGAACTGATTTTGCACGGGTTTGCATTTGCACTCGTAATCTAATTACTGTCTCGGTGTGACTGGCCAATACTTGAAATAGTGTATACACTGGGAAAGGGTGGAGGAAAGGTCGCTTTTAATTTGCCAGCAATTGCAGTAATGCATATGAGAGAATCTGGCTACCTCCAGTTACCATTTAGTGGATAGTGACAAGCCTCAAGATTGCTCTGGAAAGATGAAAAACAGAATCCATGAAACCTGCTACATACATGATGGAAGCCAGTGTAACCACTAGCAAACATGATTTGGTGATAGAACTGCAGAATGAAAATCTGCATGTGAAAAGCAGGAGGCATTTCCACTATCACTACATCATCTGGCTTGTTTTTCTTTTTTCTTCTTGTTTTGCTTTCATTTAGAAAAAGAAATTGGGGCCTTGCAGAGCTCTTATATGACCCAGAAAAGGAGTCTATATTGCCTTGAACCAAGAGAAAGGATGGCTACATGTTGCCAAGATCTGTGGCCAGTCCAAGCAATGTGCACTATGCACATTCTTAACGTTACTCCACGAATCTATATTTAGGCTTCTCTGGAGTAAACTAAATACATTTCTGCTGCTTGTTCTTTCTATCCACAGTTGTGTTGCATGCTTTTCCTGCCATGACCTAGGGATTAAAAAAAAAAAAATTTGAAATACCTACTTGCTAGTAAGACTTTCCGAACACACCACCTGAGAAAAGCAGGTCATCCATTTTTGATGCCCATAAACGTGTAGTGTTGGAGGACTTGTTGGCATAGGTAGCTGGTGTCACAACCACAAAAATAGTTCATCGTGTACCCAGAAATCTACAGCTCACAAACCTGTCTTTCATTTGATGTACATAGCTTAAAAGGTCATGAATTTTAAAGTGCTCAAATGCCAGGCACATCACTAGGGGGAAAGGGAAGAATCTTACAGTGGTAGCTGTTATGGGCAGAAGAGACCAAGGAATCAGCAGTTTGGGAAGTAGGTCATGCTGTTAACTCCTGCCATCCCAGCATGGTTGCAATGGGGTGAGATCTAGCTGGAGAATTCCTGCTATGCAGGAGGTACAGAATGAAGACAGATTGTCATTTATCATTGGTAAATAATTTCATGTATACTTAGCCAAAAGAAACTAAAACCTATGTGTACTCAAAAATTCTCTGGTTTCAAAGAGATGTTTTAACTGGTTTTGTAAACGTAGATATTCTAAAGTACAGAAAGTTAGAAAAGAAGTGGACAGAAAATATAAAAAGAAGTGCCAATATCATCATCATCATAGAAGTGGAGTGAGCTGTCTGAACATACTTTAAAATAGCTTGAAAAGCTTTATCTAAGACAGAACATCAAGTCTGCTTTCTCTTAGCTGGTATTTCATAACCTTGACTGTTGTTATCTCTGGACTGAATACTATCACTTCTATTCCTTCATATCCACTGAATTACAAAATGAAACATCTTTATAACACACATGATTTTGGTGTAGAAGTTATGAGGCCATGGCTTCCAAGAACAAATTCCTTTACAAGAATATGCACCATGTTTTCAAGTCAGAAGTTTGAGTGGATAAAGTTTGAATTTAGGACATTTTGTGAAAACTTGGAAGTCTTCTATGTAGGTCAAGCTGATTAGCATATTAAAGGCAAACTATGTCAAGCTTCTGGGTTTAGCATACAAAATACGTTTCATGGATTTAATACTTTGTGTAATATCAAATACTGGCATGTGTTAAAAGAAATACTTTATAAACAAGCCCCAAAATACCAATTATGTGATTCATAAATTGTGCAAGTTTCTTTTTACTAACGACTAAAAGACTTTATACAGTAGGAGCAAATAGTCTTTAAGAGGAGGACTGTTCTGGGTGGCACATAAGGGATGCAGGGCACCTTCTGCTTTGCTACCCTCAAAAAGAGTGGTGAAATCATGAGTTCAGCAAGTTCAGCAGCATCAACAAAGAGCTGAACCAAGCAAGTCATGCGGCCTCATGTTGTTATTTAGCTGTTACTCTTTTCAACATAGTACCTGCTCAATGATAAGTAAACTCAGGGGCCTAATAGAAACTGTACCTATGTTCCCTTTCAGCAATACCTTCTTTGAGGTAAAATCAATATCCAACCAAGTCTGGAAGTTCCAGCGGTACCAGCTGATCATGACATTCCATGACAGACCTGTCCTCCCACCGCCAATGATTATCTTTAGCCACATCTACATAATCATCAAGCGAATCTGTTGTCGCTGCAAGAAGGGTGAAGGAGACCAGGATGAGCGTGACAGGGGACTAAGTATGCAAGAAATCATCTCTAAATTGAGCTCTTTGCACCATATTAGCAGAAAGCAGTAGCTTTTCCAATGCTGAAGTATTTTGTTCATGCTGACAGTCAAGTGCATTTGCAGAAGACAGTGTGGGACAAAATTTATGTCAAGTGAACAGCTCTTGAGCTCCTTGGGCTCCTGAGAATATGCAATGCTGTGCTGCTGATGAAGACTTTCTTTAACATGCTTTCTTAAAACAGTGAGATGGCATCTACTTAATCCAATTTTACCAAGTTCTAGTGAAGTCCCTATGTTGGGAAGGGCAAGTAGGAAATTGAGAAGAAGGGTTCGCAGTTTCAAATGTCATCTGTAGTGTCAGCTCTGTAATTGTGAGCAATCTGTGTCTAAGAGTATCCCCACTTTCATTTCTTCATGTTAGAGATTTATCTGTCATTTCACAGGGGAACTGTGACGATTCTTCTCCTAACATACTCTGTAATTGTTGATTATTATTTTCATTATATGCCTCATTGAAATAACCAGATGCTCACAATTATCCCTGTATTTCTACATTTCACAGGAAACATTTTCTAAGTAATTACATTTCTGCACAATATGCTTCTGAGTTGAAAAAAAGGGAAAAAAGTAAGTGCAACACTGCCTCCACATACAAAGAGACAAATTCAAAAAAATATATTTCCCTTGGATTTTCCTTACATTATTATAAATTTTTGAAGGTTTTTTCCAAAGAATATCTGGGAAACAATCTGTTATATCAGATTATCTGTTGCCTATAACTGGCATCCTTTTAAGAACAACATTTGAATGAAGGAACAGTCAAACTGGCAGAGATTGCCCTCATCTTTATCCAGTAAAATCCAGTAAAAAATTTTACTTTATCCAGTAAAATCTAGTCCGTTTGTTCAATGCGTAGCACTGCTGTTAAAAAGTGCAAAGGTCATTGAGAAAATATAGCCCCCAGTGGAGGGTCATAACGCATTACATTGTCTTCAGGTTTGTGGCCATCTTTGGCTAAGCGCTCATTCCCTATTTACAAAATCATCTGTCCATTTAGTGCAGGAGTAGAATCTGCTGTATTGGATTTAAATTGACTGCCGGAAGTTCAGAAAAAGGAAACTCATATTTTGTTCTTCTGTTTTGCAGAGTTATTTCTGAATGATGAAGAGCTAAAAAAACTGTATGAGTTTGAAGAGCAGTGTGTAGAAGAATACTTCCAGGAAAAAGAGGATGAGCAGCAATCATCTAACGATGAACGCATCAGAGTTACCTCTGAAAGGTACCTATTATAAGGAAAAAAACCTGCACCACTTATCTGGGACAATATTTGCTTTTTTTGTGTCTTCATTATAACCAAAGTTGAGTTAAAGTACAAAATATTTAGATCTTGAAGAAAACCACCACTGATTCAGAAGCTGGTCTGAATCCTGAGTACACATCTGTGCAGGTGCATCTCTCACAAGAGCAAGCTTTTTTTTGTTCCTACTGGTGTGTTACTAAGGCTCCTGGTTTGGGTAGCTTTGGTATAAGAACATTTTTGTTCGTGGTGAATTTTTTCCCTCTCACCCATCTGAAGATCACAGTTATGCTTTTTATCCGTTTGAGCAAATTACTACTTGATGAGCTTCCAACAGCTCATCCAACCGTGAGAAACATGTTGGAGCTTAATGACAAAAGCACTGAGGACTCTTCCCTTGGACCTGTGGTTTGCAGTAGGGTCCAGCACTCACAACTGCTGAATTTTAATCTCTGCCACAGATTCTCTTGGAAGCATTGAACAAGGCATTTAGCTTTTCAGAATGAACTTCCCCTTTTAAAAGACAGGGAGTATTCACATGTAAATCATTAAGCCATTCTGAGGACTAGGTAATGTTTGCATATTGCTGTGTAAGCACACAGTGATAACGGCAGCAGCACTTTTTCACCAGGTCACTTGGCAGCACTGTTCCCAAAGGCTCTGCCTACTCTGTTAGCAGTTCTAAGTCAGTCAAAGGATGCGGTCTTTTGTCGCTTCCTTTAAATGATGAAAAATTCTCACTGTAATTAAAATGATACACAGTTTAAACACTCTTTCACCTTAATCTACCTCACGGTATTTTGATGATGAACTACTCCATCTCTCTCTCTCTCTATATATATATATGTATCTTCCTTTTAACATTTCTTATGAAGTAGCTCTGTGAGCCATATAATCCTTTAACGGATAAACATCTTTCTCTTGAAGGGAAGCCCTGAACATCTTGCATTATTATATGTGAAGTTGAAGAATAGAGAAGTAAATGAAATCTGCTACGTGTATTCGAGTAGTTTCTATCACACTATTTACCCATGGCAATTTGTCAAAATCCTAGGTATTGTGGCAGAGAATAAAGCAGGGCTGGTAAGCCTCACTGATTCACTATGGTCTATGGCCACAAAGCAGATTTGCTTATTTCTCATGGCTTCTTGCTCCAGATGCTTTGTCATCTTTTGTGTATGAGAGCAAAAGAATGTTAATTTAATTTCCACAGTTGATTTACTAGTGTATGATCTCGGAGTCACATTCTAATGCATTACTTGTGTATGCATACTTCTGGTACCATCATTTCCATTATGATAGAAATGATAAAAGAAAATAGTAAAAAGTATTACTTTAATTGAACTAGACAATAATTCCACTCCCTTTAGATGACACATAATTGAAAGGTATTTCAAGAGCTAAAGTAATCCCGTACACACCAGCATGTGTTCTCTCTCATGCAGCTACAAAACCTGTTCTACAACATGCCTTGATGCTATTTTAAGTCATCCTGTGAGCATGTCATTAGAAAGTATTTTTCATATAATTAAGTGATGCTTCACAGTGAAAGAGGACAACTGAATGTGAAGTGTGTGGCACACTCAGAAATGTTAATAGTAGGCTGTCCCTAAGGGCTGCAACTCCTGTACTCTCCTGGCATGTAAACAAGGGCAAAGTTCAAATAGCCCTCTAATATGGTGTATGGAAAGCATAGATAACAAGAACATGCACATGCTTTTGATGCTACACATAGGAAAAAAGAATGATGCATGATACATAGCACAAAATTCTGCCTTACGAAGAAATCAGTAGCTGTGTGCCTGTAAAGGATTACTGTACCATTCCACAACTTCTGTTCTATACTTCCTCTTTTATACCCAACAGAGTTGAAAATATGTCTATGAGGCTAGAAGAAGTGAATGAAAGAGAACATTTTATGAAAGCTTCTCTTCAAACAGTCGACCTTCGACTCTCTCAACTGGAAGAACTATCTGGTCGGATGGTGAATGCTCTTGAGAAGCTGGCAGGTATTGACAAATCTGAGCTGACATATGCACGTTCACGGGCTTCATCTGAGTGTGATGCTGCATATCTCCTAAGGCAAGGCAGCGTTAACAGCTCTGATGGCTACAGCATGTACAGATACCATGTCAGTGGTGATGAGTTAACATATGATGACAGTACCACTCCTATGTCACCAGCCATCAGATTGCGTAAAAAAGCCCATTCTATTGGTACAAAAGAAGATGGAGCAGACTCAAGGATGTTGGTTCCAGAACACCACACCAGTCTCCATTGTACCTCTAGTGCTAATGCAGTCACCACAGCAGATTACAGTAAATCTACATTAGAAATTGCACAGAATGTTTCCAGACCCCATTCTGGTTCAGGTGGGTTTGGGGATGAAAAGCAGGGGATTTTCAAGAGTGATGGAATGGTTCCTCGAAGTATAAACCAGATGGATGCTGTTACGAACAAACAGTCAGTACCAAGATCAGATTTTCAGAACACACAGTTAAAAGTAGAACATACCAAGTTAGAAGCAACCATCTCTTATCCCTTGGACAGATCTAAAGCAATGCGCTATTTTCCTCCTGAAACATTCAGTGCTTGTCAAACCACTATGATGAAGTCAAGGAGCTTTATATTTGCACAGGGTGGGAAGCTGGTTGGAGGAGTTAACAACTGGACCACAGAGTATAGTACCGTCATGGATCAGGTGTGCCCTCCTACAATTGAACAATGGGCCACAGAGTGGAAATACGAAGTTGAGCAGCAGCTTTCTCAAGAACGTCCTCCAGAATACCCTGGTTTTATCTCTGAAGCAGAAAGGCAGGCAGAGCAGAAAGAGTTACAGATGGACACAGATGATGACAGTGATGTTGGTGAAGCAGGTATGAGTGCCTCCTGCACCTCTATGCCTGTCACGGTCAAGGCTGAGAAAGAGAATTTACTATCAGTAAAGCCAGAAAGGACTTCTGAGTTCCCATCAGTACGGTCAAAGAGTTTGCACAGCCGTTCTCGGAAAGCCAAGTCTGTAAAGGACAAATTAAATAGACCAGGACATGCCAGCAGCGTAACTAATTTGGTGGTAGCATTTGGCAGTGCAACAGAAGAACAGAAAGCTAGGCAAGAAAATGCATCCACAGAAACTGAATGTTAAAGTGGCTTATGGCCCCTTTTTATCGCCAGTCAAGAAAGCAGCAGGACTAATTGAACAAATTATGGATTTTAAAATTAATTTCTAAAGAAGAATTTTGCATATATTTGTTTCTTTTCATTTTAGACTTAATAGATATATGTTCTGTTCTTAAATAAATGCTTGCTGGGTCAGGTGAAAGGGAGATGTTCTCTCAGGGGCAGATAAAAAATAGGCACAGTCCACAGATGCCAACAGTATAGATCTTTCTTTGTTCCATTCTGACCTCCCTCATAAGCTCATTTACTGACAAGCTCTTTATAAAAGCTGTTGAAAGAGGGATGATATTATCATGTAATAATATAGAAAATGTTTTTTCTTCTTTTTTATCAGAAGACTTCTTAACCAGCCTTAGTTGTTATCCTTACTTACGCGGCAGGCTTCTTTGTGGCCATTGTGTTTTTCAGATCAAAACAGAATTGTTGAAGGCAAGGAAAAATTACACAGTCCTCTCTTTCACTTCTGATCTCATGCATGCTGCTTTTTCAGAAAGGCACAACTTAGCAGTTTTCATCCACTAAAATAGGTCTGAGTGGCAAAATACAGTTGTGTTTGGAGAAACCTGGCCCAGAAAGCCATGTGTAGACATGTTCTTGACCATTCCTTGAACTTTAGTGACATAATCTTGTTTTCAGGATCATATCTGTCCCCACCCCAAAGCATGCTGACAGCCTTAAACTGTTGAAAAACAGTGATCATTGTTTCAAAGTGTTTAGGGAGATTTTAAGTATATGAAGTATATGGAGATTTTAATAATATGAATCCAAGATCTGCATTAGTGTTTATAAATGGGGATTACAATAGAAGTCCATGTAGAGTAAGAATCTGGCTTTTTTTAAATGCCTGCAAGGGAAAACAAAACAAAACAGGAGAGGTGTTCTGATTGGGTGAGATCAAAATGTAGCCAATCTGTGTTTGAAGCAAATCTACTGTGACAAATTCATCTTTCATTTTGCAATTTCATTATGATGACACATGAGGAACAAGGAACAGTTTCTAGGAGTCAGTGTAAACAAAAAATACATTTTCCAGATGAGAATAGAAATTCCATACATTTTCTTGAGTAAATTTCAAAAACAAATGTCAAAAGGAAAGTCTCTACAGTGAAAGTGTTTTCTATCCCTCAACAACTAAGACTGGTAATCCACATGGTTTCCCAGCACACTTGTCCTCCACAGTGGCATTCTAAATACTAGGCTTTGATAGTTTTCTTCATAATAGTATGATGTTACTTGCCTCGTTCTTCTCTGTTACCTTTTTAGGAATTTTGTTTTCCCAAATACTCAGCACCTCTCTTTGCAGGGGATGCATACCATTGAACAGACAAGAAAGAAAATCAGTTAAAGGCATGTTACTTGTTCACAGAATACTGGTCAAAAGTTTATGCTTAACCCATTAACCATCAGGACTTATTAATATACTATTTTGAAAAGACTGAATTTCGTTTTTTCCCCCACCATCAGCTCCACAGTATGTGGGTCTCAGGATCCCCCTTGATAATGTTGCTTACAGCATTTTGAAATGCAGAGATTGATGGAAGACTCTACAAATGCATTGATGGCATCAGCTTTTTATTGTTTGTATTATATTTTCATGCTCATCCATACTTACACCTTGAAGTATTGTGACCATACTGAATGATCATGGTAATTGCATAGACATTTCTGAAAGTTCAGTCACCGTTTACTGTGGATTTTTGCTAGCTTGGTCTTACTAGCAGGTTTCCTGATTTCACTGTTGTCAGAACAGTGTTAACGTTTTGCTTTTCATGTGGGCTTCTCTTTCATTCAACTTTAGGGAACTTGACATTTTGTAAAAACAGAATGACATTTGACTTTGTTTCACTTCCATGTTTACTTCTGTGTTACCAATCTATGCAACTACGTAGCCATATTGTACGTGTGGTTAAAATAGCCTGCAATTTGCCAATGCCTTTTTCTCGTTTGCCTGCACACTCACCGGAAAGCGATTCGTTAACAAACACAAAGGGATACAGCTTTTCAGCACTTTGCTAAACAAGCAGTATGCATTATGGAACGAAATACAGCGTGTTGCATACCTCTTGTTACATTGTCTTTATAAAATGTGTGTTAAATCGTGCTCTGTTTGACCAGTTATTTTTTTAGCATTTACATTACCAATTTATCAGGTAGCATGTAGATTTCAAACAAAAACATTTTACCTTTGTATTTATTTACTTTGTTTGTGTAAAAATGTTTATAAAGAAACATATGAAAAAGATGTGAAATGAATTCAGCGTAACAAATTTTTCACAAATTTTTCAGTGCATGGGCTGAACGTTTTCTAAGCACAGTTTCTTTGTTAACATTTGCCAGTAATTTTCCATAAAGTTCTCTATAGAGTGATGACTTCATAAGGCTTGGATGTTTTCTATGCTCTTGCATAGCATGAACTGAAATGATAACCCCTCTGCCATTAAATGTGAAGTAACTACACTGACTTTGGCAGAGTTATTTTAGACATACAGCCATTTTAATAAGATTAAATATGGCTCTGCATGTGCATAGAAGACCGATAGTAGATTTGGAGGACACTAAACAGAATAATGATCAACACATTTGCATGTCTGCCTACATGCTTTCTTGAATACTGGCTGAAAGGATGGAAGCACAGAATTTGCATTTCTGAAGAGGCATGTTTAATACTGTTTTTCAGGAAGATGCATCCCTCCTACTGCCAAGTATGTGGTGACATCACAGCAGTGTCACCGTGAATTCCACTTACAATTTTTTCTTATGTGTTTGACCTACACTGAACCAGGTCAAGCCTAAAGAGCACGTACTCTAAGGCTATGTCTACGCAGAGACATTATACTCAGGTAATTTAAGTTTGTTCAACTTACAGTATCTTGCAATACAGACGTTTCCCTCTCCCTCAATGCAAATGTTTTAAACACAATGACTAATTGTAATATTCACATAGGCAGGTTCTTAACTATACCGGCTGATTCCACGAATTACCCCTTTTTACATTGCATCGTTCTGGGACTAGCCTGACTTTGCTCTTGCAAGGCTCTCCTATTGCAGAGTCACTCTTCCCATTTTAGATGCTGGGTTTCGATATCTGAAAACCAAGAAAGTCCATTTTCCATATTATTTAGTGATGAATTAAAGTAGCCAATGAAACCTTCCAGCTATGGTTTGTCCATACTGCTTCTTCGGATGCTTTCCTGGGTTCTGGGCTTGACTGTTCTCTGTGGCAAAATATATATTGGTCCTTCCAAACAAAAATTAAAAGAATACGAGCATCTGTAAGGCCTTGTCAGAAAACAGGAACATGAGGAGGGTGCATGACCAAGGATGTTAACAGGATTATTTCATTAGATCTGCAAGATCCACAGGATTGTGCCCTGTTACAGGTGTTCTGGGTAGTTCACCCACTGACAAAAAGCCAGTTTGCTGCTGAGCACTTGCTATGGAGGAGGTGAGTTTTCAGAGTGACAGCAGCACTTGAACATGTTGCTGGGGTCCCGCCTAGTACTGCCATTGCCAGCATATCACTTCTGCACCACTGTCCTGTCTGATTGGTTACTTCTAGTTGAGCTAGTGTTACACTCAAAAGCTTGTTATGAGCAAAAAGGAGACACACCTTGTATATAAAGTCAGGAATTTATTGTTAGTGTAACAAATTTTAACAGTCTAATATATGAATTTATTATTAGTCTAGATCTAATTACAAGAGAGGAGAGACAAGAAGAGAGAAAATAACACTACTATTCTACTACAGGAAAAAAAACCAATAAGGTAAAATGTATATGTGCACATTTCCTACTATCTACCCCCTTTTTTTTGATGTTATGCTCACACTTGCACTGATCCTCTGGGTCTAACGGCCAGTGGCTGCAGTGGGGGTAGTGAGGAGGTATTGCCAGCTGTCAGCATCCCAGGCCCTTTGCTGGGATGAGCATGATGTTGATGATGTTGGTTACTTTTTCCTTATTTTTTGCTTGCTTAGGGGCATTTTTATGTTTGCTACCAACTTTACATCTTCTTTTTCTTCACTGGCCTTCAGATCCTACAATTACACCTGAATTTTGTAGTCATTAGAAAAATTGCTGTCACAGCTAAACAAATGAAGGCACAGCTCTAGGCAGGTTAAGGCAACTTCAGACAAAGCAATCCTGACAAGCCTCAGTCCTGAGGCCTTACAAAGTCGGCATAGAGCCTGTGGCATGCTACTAGCAGTGACAATACTCTGTTTACTGGGCTATGAGGCTACATTAGCCCTAGAGGTGTTTTCCTTTCACTACAGCCATTGCAGATAAATGCTGTACTGGGTGCAGTGGTCAACTGAACTGATTATTTCAGCCTAATTGTGGATTTTGATCCCCCATTGGGATCCAGCATCAGACAGCAGGGCAAAACAGGTGTAAGGACCTGGTTAGCAAGGCCATTTAATGCTCATTTCAACTGGTGCCAGAGTCCATGGGGGTTGAGGTAGTCAAAAAACAGTACACGGCAGGAGTTTGGATTGCAGGCTGACAAACCACAGGCCTTGGGAGAAGTGAGACAAGAACTACACTTTTCCTTAAAACAGCAATCTTTTGCCTTTTTCAACTTTCAGCCATATCTGCAGAAACAAAATTTGATAATGGCAAAGTGGTGCTTTATGGTTGATGCCCTGTATCTTTACAATGGAAGTAAGGTATGTCTTGAAAATAGGCTTTAAATTATTCTTTGTATTTGTTCAGCCAAAATATTTAAGTGCCTGTATCCACCTTGTGCTTGGTGTTAAAGTTAATGAAAAAGGAGTTGCATAATTTCGTCTGCGTGCTCCTCTTTTGTCTCTACAACGTTAAAACCCCTATGAAACCGCAATGCTTCATCCTGCATGACTGTAGATGCAAGCATCTCCCTTTTCATGCACTAACTGGACTGCTATGCTCAGCAAGATATTATCTGAGCAGACCAACAGCCTTCAAAAATGGCCGTGGAAAAAGACTGGATTCTAGTTTGGGAGCACTAGTAATCTGATAGTCACTGTCACAATACCCATGTAGAATAGCCCAAACCAAGGTGGAACATTGTGCCAATGAATAGTTCCAAATAACTCTAGGCAAGGAATACCTACATAATGATTAACAAGAAAAGTACCCTTATGTAACATAGCAAAGTTCAACATCATTAAATCTCCACGCTGTGAGTACTACCTCCACTTCTCAGATGTGCCTTGAAAAGGAGGCTTTTTTCCTGAGATATCTCAAGAAACTAAAGCCTTTGCATAGTTTTTATAGCTTTTTTTATATTTTTGACCAAGACTATCAAAGTTGCAGTTTTATGTAAATAATTGCATTTTAAATATTCTTTAGCTGGATATTCATCAAGGACACTCAGGAAGGAGATTATTTTTTTCAACTGATTAATAAATTTAAGGCATGTTTTTCTTCTATAAGAGGTAATACAGACCCATAGGGCGGCTTCCTCACAAGTCCCCAGCAAAAGTCCTACATGTCTGAGTGCAGGCTGAGGCAACTTGGGTGTGAAAACTATTGAGTGCACAAGTAGGGAGGTGTCCGGGTAACGTAATAAACTGTAACGCTTTCAGTGAAAAATAGAACAGACTTTCTTCAGTGAATCCCTGACTTTGCAGACTTGCCACATGCTTGTTGTAGCTCTGGGCACATAGCTCATCTGTGAAATCAGACAACATGTATGTCTTTGTGTCTTGGAGTTCAAACCAATAATTGAACCATTCTTTAGAAAGCTATGAAAACACATAAGTTGTCATAGAAATATAGGCCTGGAAGAGATCAACTACACTGAGGCAAGTTTAGCACTGTCTATAGCATCAGTGGCAGATGGTCATCTAACCTGTTCTTGAACATGTCTAATGAAAGCCATTCACTAATCTGCTGACAGATCAAAAGGGACCATTATGAAAATCTGTTCTGATTTGACCCCAGGCCTCATGCATCGCACAAGCCAAAGTACTTGCCCAACCACAGAGCTGTCTTGTGAGGTTGTACCAGAACTTTTGGGAAGATACCTAATCTGATGTGCAGTAAATACAGCAGGTTATGCACCATGGCAATAGCTAAGCAGATAATTATCTTCACTGTTATAAACAATTTGAACTGTATATAAAAACAATTTGAACTGTATGGCCCAAGGAAACTGCCATACAGTATGTGGGGTGTGATACCACCAGGAGAGCAGGCCAAGCTGGTTCTGGGAGGGCCATGACAGGGGACAAGCGTAAGGGTCTCAGTCAGTCTAGCACACAGGAAATGTTACGGAATAACTTAATGTTGAGGCAAGGAAAATAACCACTTATTAAAAAAAGATATTTTTTAAATTAATGAGAATAAAAATAGACGTCTGCAGTCCTTTCAGTTCAGCTGGCTTTGTTGCATAGTTAGCTTCCCACCGTTCTTTCAAGACTGTTCTCATAGAACAAAGGCATTCTCCGAAACCTCTGGTTTAGCAGAACTGTTTGAAAAGAGTGAGCCAGTGAGGCAAACTGGCATGGCTGGAGATGGGCAGGCAGTTGAGTGCATTGCCAAAAAGGAGTCAGGGGATCCAGAGGATTTCCCTGCCTGTTTTGCCTACCCTACCCATCCCCCATCCCCAACCACCTATCCTGCCTGCCTAGCCTGACCTGCACTATCTGCCCTCTTGCCTTGTCTGCCCTGCCCTGCCTGTCCACCCTGCCCTACTTGCCTGTCCTGCTCTGCCTGTCTGCTCTGCCTGCTTGTGTCCCACTGCAAGTTGTGACAGAATTAATTTGCTCCTCCAAAATACTCACTTTTGTCAAATCAGCTTTCTCCTCGCACTGGCATAAGACTCTTCCAGTGGCAACTTGTGACCAGTTACAACAACAGTCCTCACAGATCTTGTGATCTTACGTTTGCTGAGAGCTTAGTTTTGATTTTGTTTGTTCCTTTTCAGAATAGCACTGCAATTTACATGTGTCAGTGCAGTCCTGAATGGAAAGTTGTGCTACCCTATGCTCATTTCCCTCAAGAGTAAGATTGCATTTGCAGCTACTTCTCAGAAGGCTCTGAGTTGATGCAGAAACACTTTTGTAATTCTGATGTGGTATAAATAATTGTCATTTTTAACATCCTGACACATTTGTTATATGCAATTTCAAGCCTAGCTGATTTGGGCAGTTTCTGCCTTCCTCACCCCCTTGATTTATCTTCTGCTTTTTCTGATTAGTGTTCTGAATATGAACAAAAAACTTTAAAGAAGAATAAAGATGAGGGCAAGTCCTGCAGTATTTCTCACTTACCAAACATCCAAGGGATTTAGCTTGTGAAAGGGGTAAGGCACCAGCAGGAGAGGAGCTATGGGTGAGTGCTCTTACAGCACTGTAGGGCACTCAGCATTACACCACCAGCAGCTTCTGCAGCACAGTGCACTCTAAAATGGATAGGGGCTGAGCCTGAGATCATGCCAGGCTGAAGAGTGACACTTAGACAATGATGTTTGCAGCATAAAATAAAAATCTTATATGTGAAAATACAGCATAAAGTGAAGGGAACTTTCTGCCAACACCAAATAAGATGGGACCCTTGTGCAAGGAGGTGCACTTGTTTTAAAAATACTACACAATGGGTTTTTTTTTTTCTCCACCTGCAAGTCCAAGAGTAGTGTATTGTTATGGAGGTGCGTGCTGGTATTCTACCCTGGGCTGTTGAATAGCTTTAAATATATGCACATGTGCTTCTTTCTTCAACCTAGGCAGGTGCCAGTGGGTTGTTTCCCTCCTTGCTGTTCAAGCCTCCCTCCCTGCTGGCATCAGTGGGGCATCTCATCTAAGCCGGGGAATCCAGACTGTGCCCTACAGTCTGTTCTTTCATTGAACATCCACCCACTGACTTCATCAAAAAATCCCAGGGTCTATAATGAAACGTAATGTGCTTTCTATTAATGATAGTAAGGGAAGACCTTGACCCTGCAGCTGATGCTGCGTGCGGCATGTGTCCTTCTGTGTCTAAAAATGTGTCCGTTTTTCTGGAGTCTTCTAGTTCTTAGTAGTATCTTTATGTCATGGTGATATTACAACACTACTATGGTGTAGCAGGCCTTTACTGATGTTATTTTGCATGTGAGCTGTTACAGAAAAATTACAGTATGCTGACCAAAACCATGCTTCTTAATAAGGTGAGGCAGTGGTGCCCAAATACCAGTAGTTAGTTTGGCAGGTCCTGGCCTTCAGCTCTTGCTCCTAACTATGGGCCTTGCAGTGAACTACGCTTGGCTCATAGGTGGAACCACTACTGTGGTGCACCAGCCGTGGGGGGAGCACCAGCAGGCACAGGAACCAGTAGCCCATCTTACCCTACCCAATGCATCAAACCCATCTTCAAACTCTGGCAAGGCCTGGCTGGTTTTACCCAATTCCTTTGTGCTTGGACCACCAGCAGGAGAACCCGGGCTCTCCTCCTTCCTTAGGTCTTACAGCTGATGGATCCATGTGGTCCCATTCTGGGGCTCTTGATTAAACCACATCTCCATCCAAACTGTTGCTTCTTGTAGGAGGTATTTCCACTGCAGAGGCCAAGTTCATTGCAGTCAGTGCTCACATAAACACCTGCAACATGGACCTTTAAGGATGCCAAGGGCCACCAAAGAAATGTGAGTAGTTTCTCAGTTTCCTACTTATCAAAAGAGATAGCAGTGTTAGATTTCGGCAGTTTAGGTGGCCAGCTGTGTTATTTCCATGTTCTAGAGAAGCTCAAGTGAGCAATCCGTGAGCACCTGTAACGCTTAAGGAAAGGGATGCAGATGTTCGATGTGCATCCACCTCCAGCTGTCAGCACAGTGACAGTGATGAGCAAGAAGGTGACTGCAGCAGCAGCCTGGAGGCTTCACCTGTAGGTCACATACATTCCATGGCTGTAACGTGATAGTCCTTGTATAGAAGGTGACAGTAAGAACTCGGTAGCAGTAGTGGATTCATGCTGGGGTTTCACTGCTGATCTGAGACAACCCTGGCTCGCAATAAAACCCTGCCTCTGCAGGCCCCATGCGGAGGTTTCAGTCTCCAAGTGGCTCAGAGGCCAAACTGCGGAAATCCTCTGCCTCAGTCCTCGCTTTAACAGTCACACCCCCTCCTCCCGCGCAGGCCGCCGTACGTGCGATGGCTTTGCTCCCCTGGGGGCCGGGAACAGGGACAGTTTCTCGGCGCTGGCCCGGAGGCAGCGCTGAGCGGGAGCTCGCACCGGCGCGGCCCGGGCCTGCCCGTGGGAGGCTCCACCCCCGGGGCAGGGGCCGCGGTGTGAGGGGGGCGCTCCGGGGGAACCGGTGAGGTTCGGTAACCGAAGCCCCTGTCAGTCCGGTCACAAACAGCAGTGCTGGCGGTAACGGCCGCTGCAGAAGTGCCTATTAACAGTGGACAAAACGTTAACTTCTGGGCTGGTGGGTGGGTCGGCGGCCCCCGCCGGACCGCGGCCGCTTGGGCCTTCTGCGCCGCCGTACGGAGGCCGCTCCCCCCAATATGGCCGCCCCGGCAGCGCCCGCCTCCGCCCGCCGCCCGCTGGGGCCGCCGCCGCCCGCCCGCCGCCGGCGGTAGAGAGCCGCTGGGCCGGCAGGCGGCCGCCTCGCGGGGAGGCGGAGGGAGCCGCCGGGGGCTCCATGAGGGGCTGGGGCAGCCCCAGGCCGGGCCTGCCCAGGAGGCTGGCTCCTCCCTTGGGGAAGGAGGGTGCGCTGGGGCCGCCTCCGCCGCCGCCCGCCGGGGCCGCCGCCGAGTGACTGGGAGCGCGCAGCCCCGAGCGGCTGCGGGGCGCCGGGCCTGAGCCGGCGGGCGTCGACACCCTGCCCCCGCGGGACGGGGCCTCCTGGGCCCGGCCCGGCCCGCAGCGCCCTCCCCGCCCGCCGGGGTCCCCGCCGGCGGCGACGATGTTTTCTCTCAAGCAGCCCAAACCCACCTTCAAGTCCTACCTTCTGCCGCTGCCTCAGGTAACAGCCTTTTATTTCCACTAGCGACCTGCTCGGCTCTTCCCCCCCCGGCCTTGGCCCTGGCCGCGGTGCCGCCGCCGGGGCTGCCCTCCCGGCGCGACGGCGGCCGGGCCGGCCCGGAGTGGGGCCCGGGGGGCGCCCGGAGCTCTGCCCGGCGCTTCTGCCCAGCTCGCCTCGAGGTTAGCGGCCTCGCGGGGCAGCGAGCCGGCACCTGCGGGTCTCTGGAGGGGCTTCCGAAGAGGCCCCAGAAATGCTCCGTAGCACAGGGGAACAAAAGCTGTGCAGTCGGTTTGAGGTGCAGCCGCTTGGTCTTTGAAGCCGCACACAAACATTAAGTGAGTGTGTGCTGGTGACAAGCCCAAACTTTGGTCGAGGAGCAGAACTCTTATCATCAACATAAAGTCTTGTATTGATTAAAATCGGCCAAAGTGAGATTGTTTTGGGAAGTTACGAATAATGCTTCAGGTGTTTGGGCTCGCTTTCCTCTTTGTGCTGGGTGGGATCAGTGTTATCCATGACTGCACTGAGGAGTACTTTGAGGAGAATACAGCTGGTGCTTGTCTGTTAGGCAAATAGTTGAACTCTCACTGTAGCCGTCGTAAAACTTGGCTGATGGCATAAATAAGAAAATCAAATCTATATATATCAAGTATATATAGTAGAATGCTATATATAGTACGTATGGTACCAAGTATATCTGGTAGAACCACCAGGATTGTGTGTGTGGTCTGGGTGTGCACTTGACAGAACGTGATTTTTATTTATTTATTTTAGGCAAGGCAGGACTTCTGGCAACACATTTGAAGTGTTGACTCATTTTTGCTTTTTCACAATTTCTTGGTAAAAGTGAAATGTCCATTCAACGTAGTTCTGGATATTCCTGCTCCTGGGAAATGGCGATGTCACTGTCAGTGTAGGAGCCATAGGCATTAAGGTTATTTCATTGAAGGTTCCAGTGTTTTTATAGGAGTATTTTTATTTGTAACATTTGGAATTAAAATGCAAGTAGGCGTGTATGTGTTCTAGGCCTTGGTCTTTTGGAAATTTTTCCTATGTTGGAAAGTCATGCGTGTTACAAGTTGGTAGAGAGTTTTGTGCAAGCTTGAGTGTCCATATCTCTGTAAAGCTTGTTGTAGGACTTGAGCTTTTGTGGAATGTCAAGCCAAATTTTTTTTTGTTCGTCCTGTCACTTGTTTTAGGCTAGTTTACACAGTTAGTTAAACATTAGCACTGTAAATATTATATTATTCTTCTGGTACAGAGCTAAATGTACACAAAAAATGTTAATATCATTACAGAAAACTGTTGCTGTAATTGAACCCTAGCTCTTTAAGATCAGCTTTTTACGTTAAAAGAAGTTTCTCCTTTGCCCAAATAGATCAGACTTGTGTCTGACTGTACAGTTCTGATTCTTAAGTAAATTCTCTTTTTTTTTTTTTTTTTTTTTTCCAGGCTGAAGACCATATAGCATCAGAACCAAGAATTAAAAAACTGGAACCAGTACTTTTGCCAGGTAGGCATGAATCAGGAATTTGACAGATACCTCAACAAGGATATATTTAAGCCTTTTGTTTGTTGTAGTAGAATTGGTAAAATGTATATAGTTTTCCCTGTTTTACTGTGATTATTGATTTTGGTGTATTTTAATCTTAGCGTGCTCCTTGAGGGAATATAACTTCTAAGTAGGAAAATTTAATTATATTCATTTCTGTAGAAAATTGTTAAAATCTGCCTGAAACGTTCAATACATACATTGGGAATTTTGCCTGTGTAATGCTTTAGTATGTGTAGAATAATGTCTTGGTTTTATTGCAACTATTTGAAATGAAACCACTGTAAGTTTTGTAACACTTATGACACCTTTTGGAAGACTACTGCTAATTATATTTTTGTCAGATAGTCAGACCTTTGCCTGTGTGCAGAAACCACTACCATAGCATGTGTTGTAGTCTTCCTTTATTTTAAAGGAAAATATTCATAAAATTTCCCGTAGGTAGGTATGATTGACTTCTGTATGGGAAAACTTCTAAATCCATCTTTATTCATTTAATCTTACTGAATATGCAGCTGTTAAGTAATTTTGGAATTTGTCAGTGTCTTTAAACCTATGCAGAATAACCTTTTTAGTGTGTGGATGAGAAAAGCAATGTTTTTATTATTGTTCATAATTACATATTTATAAAAATGTAGGATATCCATGAATTCCATATTTTAAATAAGAAATAATTTTTGGTAAATGACATTTTGATCAATGAGTATTTCTAAAAGCCTTTTTCAGATACCAAAGGAGCAATCTACTATTCTCAAGATTACTTCCATTGTAAACTGTACATCACAGTAATAAATTTGACTTGCTTTAAGGGTAACTTGAGTTTAAAACAATGGTACACTGCATTTTTTCTTAGCATTCCGATTATGTTAACAAATATGAATTTACACACTGTTGCTATCATGTTGTCTAAGTTGATAAAGCATACTAACTTTCAAAGTGATCAATAGAATAAACAAGTTACTCTTAAAAAAAGATTTCTGTCACTGCTTCATATGGAACTCTTGTTAATTAAGCAGTACTAATTGATATGTGGTATGGTCCAGTGAGGTACCTTAAGCTTAAGAGGCTGAAATATTGTGGAAGAGGTTCAGCTGAAAGAGTAAATAACAGCTGACTGACACTCTTCATGAAACAAAATAATAGAGATTTTGCTTGAGGCATAAATACCCTAAAATACATTGCTAAACTTGCTCGGTATTTGACATACAGTTATGTTTTTATGCTTGCAAAACTTCTGCTTACCACTTGGCATCTTATTGGTTATGTTGCAGTTGATACTCATCCAAGGTCTTTGACTCACAAGGAAGTGACTGCGTGTTCTTCTCTGAGACATTTCACAGAAAATGCAAGGCAGTACGAGATTGCTTTTCTCAAAATGTAACACACCTTGCCTTTACCGTGGGATACGTGCATGAGCAGTTATAGAAAACAACTTCTGTGCAGAAACTTTTTGCAGAGGGTTTCATTCTTTATTTGTGAAACTCTGAAGTACACTTAAAATGGTGCTGACGGGGTTTGTTTTTCTCAACTGGCTTATATTTATCCTGTGTTTGCATCCCTCGTCTGCACTACCTTTGAAATCAGCATTTGATGGCTTTTGGGACATTTGTAGTAAGTTGCCCCAAATTATATAGAAACCAATTGAAAGAGTATGACTCGCCGCAGAATTAAAATTTCCACCTCCATATCATTCTAAGGTGTTATTTTGAATTATTTAATAATGAAATTCACTGCTCTGTACAGCCACAGAGTAGCTGTGACAAAATCTTTTCATTTTTGTGAGCATCAGTCTGTATGAGAATCGGGGGGAGTTTAGAAGTGACTTATTTTAAATGACTTAAATGAAACTCTTCCTGTTTAAAGTTAAGCACTGGCCTAAACACTTTTCTTCTGTTTCTGTCATCAGATGGTGCAGTAGAAAAGCATGTAAACAAGTACACATTGTATTGTTGGATAGGCTGGCTTTTGGATTTGTCATAACTCAAGTTTCTGGCCAAATTCCAACTCATTAAGGCTGACTTGTACTCCCTTGCAAGTACAGTTTGAGTATGGTATTCCTGATATCCTGTCCTTAATAGCTGTGTGAAATTGCTTTTGCTCTCAGGAACAGAGTTAAACCTGAGCAGCTGAATGTCTATTGTGCTTCTTTAATTGGCGGAGTTTTTAAAGAGTTCTTTTGGAATTAAATTATATTAGCACAAGCAGCTACTGGCTCTAGTAATCTTTGAGAACTGCAAATAGTTGTATTAAGCTTTTGATTCCTAAAACATGGTCACTTCGAGGGAGTAGCTTACTAAAAACTGAAATTCCAAAGTAGCTAAATACCCTACTGTCTAACTTGTGATTTTGTGCAGTGGAGGTTAGGAGAGGGAGTTCCAGACATGGAAATAATACGAGTCAGGTTACAAAATGAGGAGGTTTTTATTAAAAAAAAAAAAAAAAAAATTTACATTGGAATCAACTTTTAACCTGTAGAGTTTGTTTTTAACATTTCCTCTGGTGCCCAGAGGAACAGAGACACATCTTTTCAGCTTTTGGAACAAGAGCCTGTATTCTCATGGATCTGTGTGCCCTGAGGAGGGTGGTGTATTAAGAAAAGCACCAAACATCATTTAAAGCAAGTAAAAACCGCGGTTGTAAGTGGCAACACTGATACTGCTATAGGGAAAAGCAAATAATTTTATAGAATTTGGTATAATTTCATTCCAAAACACCATACAAGTTTAAGATGGAGTTATAAAAATGTTTTATTTTTCTTTCTGCAGGTCTATTCTCCTAGTGTAGCTCTCTGATCAAGAGTTTTTGCAGAGTTAGTTGAAGAGTTGGCCTGTGTAACAGTTTAACTTTTGTTTTCCTTTGTTTGCATAGCTTGTTTTATAAGCATGTCAAAGAGAAAAAATAGAGAAATAGCAGGTACTACCAGTCAGTCTGTTAAAGTGCCTTGCCTGGCTAGTAGGAAGTTAGCTTGTGTACTTTAGGGGAGAATGAATTTGAAGTTGTTTGAACTTGAAGGTGTGTTTTGTTCTGGTATTCAATTGCAGTCTATTTTCCACAACAATGTCTGTAGCATTTTTGAGACATCAACTTAAGCGTTGAAAACAATTGTACAGCATACCTGGAATGTAATGCAGTGTATGTTTTCATTATCTGAATGGCAAAGCAGCGTGCAGAGAGGTGCAGTACATGGATGGATAATGAACCAGTCCAGTGCCTATTGTAAGCAGTGCTGCACCATGGTTTAGGCAAGATCAGGCAAAAAGGTCCTCACTGATGCTCACAGAGGGTGTTCTGCAGGAGAAGATATAACTAATGGAACATCTGATTAAGTGTGAGAAAAGGATTTTCCTCCTGAATCTTAATACCCACTTGTAGTAATTATTTTAAAGTGTTGCTCAGTATACTAATTTGGTAGTAGATTAAGTTAGTAGTTGTTACCTGTCAGCTTTTACAAAACAGCTAGAAATGGTTTAGTTGTTTGTTTTTAAAAGTTTATACAGTAAAATTATAGAAGTAAACTGAATTAGAATAGTATCTGTCTTTAAGATTTGCTCACGTTAAGGCAAGTTAAAGGAATATTGGTGGTGAACTGCTGTCGTAAAGCAGTTTTTCATAGTCTTTTGTGTCTGCATCATATTTCATGGTCAGATCATAGCAGTCAACTTCAGTGCTGTCATTGGTGTGTGATCACACCCATGGTGGGTTTATAAACAGGTCATAAATACGGCTGGACTGGGTCAGGTGTCACCTCCTGCTGCTGGTGGCCACCAGCAGGCATGTAGGAAGAAGAAGGAACAGGACAAGCAGCACTCCCAGCTGCTTCTTCTGCCCTCCCTGCTTCCTTCAATGTGTGGCATGGGGACTTTCCTTTTAGAGTAACGTAATGGCGAGATCTAAGTGAAGAGTTACAGAGCATCATAGAGACACTGCTATCATATTTAATTCCTCTTGCTGGATTTTTTGTACATAAATTTATCTAGTTGCTTTCTATAGCCATGTAAACATCTATGACCCACAGCTTCATCTGGTAAGGAGTTCAGCAATTTAATTATATGCTGTTACAAATTACCGTTATTTGTTTGTTCTGAACTTAACACCATATAGTTTCTTTGGATAAATCCTAGTTCTTGTATGACACAGCAAACATCAGCCATATTACCCCATTCCATGTGATTTGTGATTTTCAGCCTTGTGTCATATGCCCACTCTGTTTTGCTTCCCCCTAGCTTAGTTGTCTTAGCTGGTCCAGCTTTCCTATCTTTAATCATCCTTTTGATTACCTCTGAACATTTCCCAGTTGTGCTGTGGTGTTGTTGAGGTGGAATTACATATCGTGTCCAAGGTTTTTGCCACTGGATATATTCGGCTTTTATCTAATACTGCCAATCTAATTGGCTTTACCATCTGCTTTCTGTTTTTTTGTTTGCTTTTTTGTATACATGTGCCCTTAGATAGGCACTGTAGAAATTTAATTGTGGGACATTTTTAAGACTCTATCATGGAAGGTTTTAGTGTTCTGGAAGTGTCTGATCCTCTTGCAAGTTAGCTCCCAACTCTTTTTCTTTTTTTTTTTTTTTCTGCTTTCTGCAAATCCTTAGTACATTAAATCATGTGTTCCAGAGCAGCTGCAATGCTCTTGTGATAGGAGAAGGCAAGTACACTTTTTGGTGAGGCATCCTTGTGCCTTAGTGCCCCAGGTATGTTCACTCCTGACTGCTTTGAACCCCTGCATCTCTTTCTTGGCATTTTCATGTGGTTTGTGGTGTTCCAGAGCTGGAGAACAGAGGTCACGGTGTTGCCGTGTGCATCCATGATGCCATCGCTGTGACCGGGGCAGGGGGTAAGAAATAGGGACCAAGTTAGTGAGGTTAATGTGTAACCCCAGAGATTTGTCAGGTCTGCCTTTCTTGGGTATTAGGAATCATTTTGGTTTAACACCTCAAAGGGGAAACTGGGATTGTTTAATTGCTTGGTGCAAGTAGTAATGCTGTTACTGTCAGTGCCTTTTTCCATGTATATTTCTGGAATGAGTTGTTGATATTCAAGTAGGTATTGCTTGATCTGTTAAGGATGTTCATCTGTTGATGGCGAGTAGCGATAGCCCATCAATGCTGATAATAACTGATTAGAACTTGTATGAAGTCAGTTTCTGATTGTTTACAAAGTGTAGTCAGTTGCTGATTCTCATTTCGTGTTGCGGTGTGCTAGCCAAGGCACTCTTACTCATTGTGCAGCTGATTGACATCGTATTGCAGGGTTAGTGGTTTTTCCCTGCATCAATTTTCTTATTTGAAACTGAAATGTTAATGTAAATGTTTGTTTGTTTTTACAGTTAGTGTTTGATATTAGACAAGTCATTGAAATAGCTTTGTAATTTCAACTCATTTTCAGGAATCTGTGTCATACAAGAGCATGAAACTAGTTCAACATTTCAGAATGGCCAGACTAGAAAATCAGAATGGCAATTTGGAAAGTAATACAATCCCTTAATGCTTTTCTAAAGTAGATTTTTTTTTTCTTGATCTACACCGAGAAGATCACCAAAAGTTTTATTTAAATAAATTACGAGAGTTTCAAATTCTAAATTTGAAATCTGAAACAGCAGCTTTCTGCAAACTAATCTTTCATACTGCAAGAAGTTTAAAAATGAACCGAGCATTTGCCTTATATTTAGAATAAATGAGACATCACTTACAGTAAGTATATAGTAAATACTCTTTTCTATTATAGCTTTTTTGTTTGTTTGACTCAAAGTAAATTTTCAGGCATGCTTTGGGTTCAGTTAACTACTTGTTTTGTTTTTGGTTTTGCCTTTTTTAAGGATTGGCATGATATAAGTACTACCAAGGCAGTCTGCATGTAGAATCTAAGTTCCAGATACAGTCTTACAAGTGGGTTTTACTGGATGGAGTCAGTTTGTTCTGCCTTCTTTGTTATGAACACATAGAGTGCATTTCTTAGTTTCTGACTAGTGATATAGTTTAACTATTTGTAAATATCTACAAAAATACTTTCCTATTTGCAACAGATTAGCTGTAGGGCAATATGGAAGTTATTCTTGAAAGGTAAAAGGATGAACATGCTTTAAAATGAAATATTTTAATGTTTCTGCATGTGCATTCTGCAAAACAGTTCCAAAGTAATTAGTTTCTGCCCACTCTGTCCCACATATATTTAATGCCACAAGCCATTGAAGTCCAGAAGGGGGATAAAATGTTAGTGTAGATTCTGAATTGTCAGCTGACCAAACTACTGGGGTTTTTGTCTCCTGGCAATTATGTTTGCTTCCAATGAAGTAAGTCTTCAGCAAACTAATTTCTAAGGAACATGTGTTTCTGTATTGATTTATTTATTAAGCCAAACCCGAGTAATTTATGCGAGACCCAGTAATATATTACAAGTTCAGAACAGCATCTGTAACTTGTATTGGTGACATAGTCATAAAATAACAGGCTGAAAACAACAGGCCTCTCAAATTGTTGCTGATTATATTGTTTGGGCAAAGTCAGGCTTCGGGAATCTGTAGCTTATGTAGCCAGACTAAAAATATGCAAAACACAAAACATTCTCCCTCCTCACTGGTTTATCTGTTGTTCACGTTACAGAACTCTGACCAAATCATTGCTAAAACTTTTTTGAGGGAGGTTTGGTGATAAGAGTGATTTTAATTTGGCTTAAAAATACATACTGATGCCAAGAGGAGCTGTTTATTATTCCATTGTTCTCATCACGGGTGTATGTTCCTATTAGCTACTTGGTGCGGACAATTTTCTATGCAACCAAAGAACAAGCCAGAGCAGAGAGCTAATTCAGATGAAATCAGGACTGATGAAAAAGGAAGAAAAATACATGGTTAGAATTACTTTCAACTGGATCAGTTCTCTGATGTCTTTCACAAGTGGCAGTGCCAGCACAAGGGTTGAGGTGGGAATGAATGTTGAATATGGAACTGTTTCCATTTTAGGGGTAATACAAGTTGCTGGATTAAAGCAACTCTGTAAGCACGATCAGCTTTTTAATCTACTGCGGTACTTTGTTTTGGATCTAGTTGCTAACGAGAGCCGTGCTTGTGATGGATGGGTGTTTCCTTCTTGCCATGTGAGCTCCTGTTGGTTGCCTGCTCTACGTTCTTGTGTCCTTCAATTCGTTTCTGGGGCGTGGCGGAAGCTTTTGTGGAGCATCCCATCCTAGTTCAGAAAAGCAATTACCTTTTTACATCCCTCCTGTGGTCAGTTTCTTTTGCAAAGTTCACAAAGATTAGCCATTATTGGACAAATACTGATTTTAGTCTTGTTATTGTGCGTGGGAAAAGAATAGTTGTTCTTTGAAGACTTTTACCAAGGAGTCTTTACTTTTTTTGCTACTTTTTTCCTTACTGAGCATTTCTAAGATATAGCTAAGCTCTTGTCATGCTCTTTCTCTTTTTGTGTTTGTTAACACACTAGAGAAACTGTACAATATTTGTGTATGATATTTTAATAGCAGTTTTTCCTAATCAAATTGGCAAAGCAAGCTCTCTTGGTACTGTGCATTTAAAACACACCGCTCTCCAAGCAGTGGTTAGAGTTGTTTTTTGACAGAAATCCCAGGTTCTTCTATTAAAAATTAATGTAAATAGAATATATCCAAATTGTTTTTCCTTCTCCAATAATCACAGTATTGAGCTGTCCTTTTGGAACAACATTTTTACTTTGTTTTTATTTTTTTGCTTTCTGCAGATGTACAGAAAATTAAATGTAGTCTATTTTTTAACTAATTGTGAAAGTATTGGAAAATAGTTGGGGAAAAAAAAAAGATGGGCAATATCTACAATAGTGTGCAGCTTTTTCTGTCTTCCGGTACCTTAAATGCTTAAATACATTGTAAGAGCTCTTGAAAATAAGAGAAGAGATAAAAGACGATTATTTCATGAGCTTACAAATACTTTTTTCTTAAGTTTGGAAGTGGCTGAGCACACTGAACAGAAGATTCATTTAGAAGTGGATTAGAGACATTTACATCTAAATGCTTGGCGCATACTAATAAACTCATACAATTTTGGTATTCTCTCTACAAGAGAACAGCTAAGAAAAGGCAGCTAAATGGATAAAGATGTTCTAGATTTCAGTTACTTGTTCATGAAGTTTTTATTGGAAATTCTTACTCAGAAATTTACAGAAGTTAATTATTTGCCAATCATTTTGGAGCAGTTTTAGACTTAGATCTTTCTAAATACAAGTAAACTCATTAATGTGCATTTCTGATGGTTAAATGGCTGCTTGAATTTATTTTAGCTTTTCTATTGTGAACTTTTTAGACTATCTTTCACATAAACAAGCTGTTTTTCTGTTGTCTTAATTGGGCAGAATCACTGTCAGCATTATGAATGAGGAGCAGGGGTTTAGTTTCCTAAGTGTAGTCAGGTGCTCGGGTTTTGTGAATTTAGGTGGGAATTATATGACTGCATAAAGTACTTAATACCCTCTATTGCCCTTATGTCTATTAGACCTTGAACATACACTAAACATATTTGGATTTTGATTTAGAACTTCAATGCTCATTAAAGAAAGTTTATACTACTAAATCTTTTCTTACAGTTCTAGTACAGCATTTAAAAAAGTTCCCTTAGCAATATGTAGGGTACCTGCAAACTTTTTGAGCCTGTAGGATTTGCATTATTCATTTGTGGAGTCTGATTTCAGCCATTCATTGCCTCTACCAAGTATAAGGTTCTTAAGGTGTTAGAAATATTGTATGTTAGCATTTTAACATACGTATATATGCATGTGTGTGCTCTGCGTCTCTGTGTTTGTATCAATATGTATGTGTGTGTATATATATATATATACAATACAGCATAAATACATTGCCTTGTAAACTGCTCAGTTACTTTATTTCTTTGTGCAGCATTTTGTATTCAGTCAGTAGTGTTAGATTTGTTGAATACAGTTCAGTCTGTTTCACCTCGTACATTAGTAAGGCTGTGGTCCTAGATGCTATTCAGTCAACCTTCTTCCCTAAAAACTAAGGTTTTAAGATACACTGTTCTACTGTATTCCTTCTGTATTCATAGGCAGGAAAACTGTGCTAGAAACTTTTTTGGATGGAAGGGTTGGAAACTGCTTCAGTGAGCAACTGAAAACCTGGAAATTACTTGAGGTCTCTTTCTTTGTTGGCATGTTTCTTGAATTTTAAGCTAAGATAATACAGAATCTTAAAATAGTAAACAGGAGAACTGGCTCTATAGGTGAAAGAGGTTTATTTATGCATCTCCTACTGCTATAAAAAATCCAGACCCTTGTCTCTAGAGAAAATACAGAAATTTCCAATTACAAGTTCTGCTGCAGTGCTAATTCTGGCAGCTCTTGCTTGTTTTTTCAGATCTATCAAATCTACTTCTTGTCTGATTGCCCTGTTTTTGATAACAAATAGTGATAAAACTGGCACAAAATACACAAAAAAGCTAAGAAAGTTTTGTAGGTATTTTGCATTATCTGCGTGTATGCAGGTTATTAGATCCAGAGTTCCTGATAGTAAGTTACAAATTACTACCTTTATAAGATAAACAAGCAAAAAAAATTAAACCTGATCCTGTGGGGCATGGCAGCAAAAATGACAAAAATGTTGTTCAGTAGTAGGCAAAATGGTGCAGAACACTCTTTATTTTAGGGTGTTACTGATTAGGGATTGCATTTTCAAATTTTGCAGAATTAAATTGCCCTGAGGCCTAGACCAGCCTCACTTAGTATGGCTGCAGGCTGGGGAGACGAAATGGGTGCTGTGGCACAACAGCTGTGATACCTGTTGATCGCTCGTTCTGCTGATCACCAAATTCAGCATTTTTAGCCATGCCTTTGGTGTCTCCAGTTCCAATGTGTGCATGCTCTGCTTTCTGAATTTGATTTGGATTGTAGTGGGTTATGCATTGTGGTGGATTAGATATGTACCGTGAATTCTCTTAACATCCAGAATATGAAACAGTCGAATTGCATGTGCTTTTGGGAGATTTAGCAGAATTTTTCTGAAGTTTAACAATTTCTGAGGCTGTGTGTTAAATGGAAGGTGTTATTATCTAGGTAGAGCCTTCAGTCGCTTGTGTTGTTTTTGTGATTCATGTATTCAATGTAGAAATATTTTTATTAAACATGATTAGGCTCTATATATAAGGGTGACAACCTGTAATTTTTCTTCTGGTTTCCTGTCAGTGTTTAAACAAACTGCTCTTGTCTCCTGAGATCATTCTTTGACTGTTCGAGTCACATGGAAGTGTTGACTGCTGTTCCCTGTCTGGAACAGCTTGTGACTGTTTACTGGAAAAAAGCAGCAGCTACACTGTAAAAATGTGCAGTGTAATATCTCTGAATAGCTCTGTTGTTGACACTTGTGTAGAAAAATCACCTACTCAACTACAAATACAAGAAGGCCTCGTTGTGTAAGACCAACATGTACTACTTGCGTTGTTTATCTGCTTTCCTCAATTTAAGTTAAGTTTGGAAGGTTTGCACCTTTTTATATTGTTCATTATAGACGTCCAAATGAGGGATAAAAGCTGGATCAATATAAAATTCCAAACCTGCATTAAAAAAAAAATTCACTTTCTAGAGGCTTTTGAAAACTGCATCTGTTAAATTTGCATTGCAAACTTTCTTGTGCTTCATTGTAAATGTTTAAACCCTTAGGTTGAAATCAGTGTGCGTGCACTTTCTGTCTTGCCATATTATAATACTCAGGTTCAAAACTGACAGTTCTGTGCTAGGGCTGTAAACTTGAGTGCAAAGGAGAAGCTAGACCAAAAAATCCAGAAGGTATTTGTGTTGGATGAAATGAGAATAAATGAAGTGGCACTACAATAAGATTAGTATTAACATGATGTAGTGTAGCCACACATTTATGAAGAATGAAGGAGGGAAGTAAAAAGGATTGGCTTTGGTAAAGAGAGTGATGTCGCAGGCATGTTTTATGTGGGGGAAAAAAAAATCTATGGAAGTTGCACTACATTTCGTGGCGTATTTGGCTCTCCATATCTTTTTATTAGATAGCAATACACTGGAGGTGCTGAGAGAGGGAAGAATAAAAACCGTTTAGGTTTAGAAGAACTGACTTTGTGCAGAGGGGAAGCTTTGCAGGCAGAATGTGACTGAGAACTCGACATTGCATAGTTGAAGATTAACCCCAACTGTGAGAAGGAATTGCTTTAATATACAGTTCAGGCTTTTGCATTTATTTAAGTAAATATCTTATTAGAAAATATGCTGGGCATTAAGAAGTTTCAGGCCAGACTGCTAAAAGTATTGAAGCATTTTCATTACAATGTTTAACAGAAATAGGGCTTGTCATTCTTATGTGCCCCATTATAAGACATTGTTTCCAGTTGCTGTGGACTTGCCTGAACTTTAACTATTTGTACTGAAGCTGTCAGAATCAGATTTTTTTTTTTCGAATTCAAAAGCTTGTTTAACCACAGTTTATAATGTTTGAGAAAATAATTTAAAGCTTCAGCACATCTGTCTATGGAGCATTTTCACAACTCTTGCTAATTCTGTCATAGATTATGCATGTATATGATAACCACAGGTCAATGAAACTTGTCCCCTTACATCTTCAGACAGTCCCAGAATACTCAACATAATTCTGCCAGCTCAAGGCTACAGAGTTAGTCCAAGAAATTTTTGTAGCTGTTTATCACAACTGAACTAAAAGCAGGGACTCTGTTTGCTGGTGCTCTTAGTGACTTCCACACTGATGCCTAATCGTGTTAGGGGCAAGAGAGCTAGTATTTAGCTAAGCTGCTAAATAGCGTAGGATGAGGAGCATGTGCAGAGACTGGGTCCCAAGACTAGCAAAAGGTGCATTTCCACTTGAGTGAGTGGAATGCTAAAGAGAGTTCTTTGGATGTATGGTTACTTGGGTGCAGTGATAACTACCTGAGGAAAATACCTTCTCTGGATCAGGAGACAGATGGGAGATGTGTTCAAAGCTGTATCCATACTCATTGGGCATACAGATAACTGATGACTGCCGTTACAGTCACCCAAAGAACTGACTGTTTTCTTGCAAAGCATAGGACACTCTGAGATGACATTTTAGGCAACTGGGACTAAAGATGCCCAACCTGGCATGGGCAAATTAAGCTTTAGCAATCTTTAGTCCTTAGGCTTTTTTTTTTTTTTTAAATAAACAAACCAAAAACTACAGCTAGTATAAAATTACACTTCCACTCCCCCACTATTTATGGTAGACAGCAGCAGAAGGAAGTGGTTGATATGCTGACAGAAGCGAAGCCCTATACTGGAGTATATAGGATAAATGATCAAGTTAATTTCCTGAAGTAAGAAATAAATTACTATTTAGCTTTCAGAAACCTCTGTTGTGGAACTAAAAAGTAACATTATGTGCAGCGATTTACTTTTTCTTTTTAAATGGTTCTTGGTCTCATTTGCCCGCATGCTTTTTTTATTTCATAGCTTATCCCAGATGAATTAGCATACTATTTTTTTCTCTTCATTTGGATCTTCTGTTTTGCAAAAGGAAATGGTTGGTCTCCTTCATTAAATGGTCACAGCAGAAACTTTGGAATGGTGAGGAGTGTTTAATGTGTTTGTGTTCTGGTTTTTCTTTTATTAAATCACCTGAAAATCTGCTTATAAATGCAAAACCAGATGGGGACTGATTATTCTGAATTCACGAAGTTCATAAAACTCTCTAAAAGTAGTTAACAATGGCCAGCTAATTTCAGTTTTTAAAATAATTACTAGCTGAAGTACATGAATGTATGCCTTTATTTAAAGGACAGTGTTGTCCAAACCAATGAATTTTTAATAGTGAAGAATTGCAGATTTTGATATCTGGGTATAAGGGAAGTGGTGTGTGTTCTTTTGCTTTTAACTGCTGTACAATATTCTCTGTTTTGGAAAGGTAGTTTTCTTTTTCTCCCGAGTGGTGTTTTAGTTAAACTCCAAATTTACCCAGAAGATGTGTATAACTTGAAACAGGTAAAGAGTTAGGGATTTCTTGGTACTACAGATGTAGAATTGTTTTACATACAAGATTTATATAGGCTTCTCTATTCCCCTCCCCTTTTCTGTTTTAGGTGAAATTGTGGTAAATGAAGTAAATTTTGTAAGAAAATGCATTGCAACAGATACAAGTCAGTATGACCTGTGGGGCAAATTGGTTTGCACTAACTTCAAGATTTCCTTTATTACGGATGACCCAATGCCACTACAGGTTTGTTTTTACTCGTATCGCTACATCGTGACAACAAATGTGATAGGTAAAATGGATTTAATTAGAATACAGTGAATCTGTCTCATATCTGATATGAATATGATGCCTCCTAAAACAAAGCAGGCTAAGCAATGAGGTTCCACTGTCCTGTTCTGAACGTGTTGCTATTCCATCCCTTCATTGAGAATATCAGAACAGAGCAAGTTTGGTATGAAGTACAGCCAGCTCTATTTACCTCTGTTTATGGAGGCTTCATTGGGAAGTTGTTTTTCAAAAGGCAAAGCAGGAATAATACAAAAACATGTTCCTCCTTGAAGAAGATAATTGCAAATGTTCCTTTGACTAGACAAGTGTCAGATCAGCAAAGCCTTTAATGCGTCCAAGTTTTATTGGCATTACTGATGGAGGACAAAGTAACCATGGAATGAGTTTTCTTTGTAGATGAAGCAACAAGGGAGAGAAAGAAACCAGGCCTTTGTCAAAGCAGAACAGGTGACATGCAAAATCTTGATCAGTTTTTGAACAGCACAGCATACAGCACTGTTTGGAAATCCAAGCTGTGAGCTGTATGTTATTTTCAGTAGAGTTTTCACTTTCATTTTGGGCTTTTAAAACAAACACTCCATTAACTAGGTGTGTGTAAAGCTCTGAAAGTACATAGGTGCTTATTCAGTAGTGGTTAGTAAGTTTGACCAAAGCCACTTCAAAAAATTGATTTTTGACATGAAGTAGTTGTCAAAACTTATTTCTGAAAGCAGAATTACTATTTTTTTCTTTCCATGCTTACAGTAATAGTTGGAGGTTTTTTTATACCTCATTTATATATATATTTTTTTTACACTTCAGACTGTATTGAATTTCTACCAGCAATTTTCGAGGCTCGTAAATTCAGTGCAAGTAGTGGGGTTATTTTGCATACTCCACTGGGGTTTTCTAAACTGTTTGGTGCGCATTCAGCAGCACAAGAAGAGCTGTTTCCACAACCTCTTAATTGCCTGTGGATAGGCAAGGGTGGTACATGTCAGAAAAGTCTAGGCATGCCTGATTTTTATCATAGTTTCTTCAAAGTTGTGCTGTGTATCTGGTTGCAAGCTACAGAACTGCAATTAATGGCTATGAGTTCATGTGTTTCAGAAATTCCATTATAAAAACCTCCTCCTTGGTGAACATGATGTCCCACTAACATGCATTGAGCAGATTGTCACAGGTATGTCAAAAATAGTTAAGTATGATGACAAGCTTTAAACATACTCAGTTCAAAACTGTTAACTGCTTGTTAGGTTGTGCAGAATTGCTGATGCTTAAGGTTTGATGTCATTAATCTTCCCTGATTTGAAGAATTTGGTTTACTTAAAATTAGGATAAAAGCCTTAAAAGCTGAATAAAACTTGAGGTGCCATACAGGAGACTTACTTAGTTGGGTCTTTATATTGCTTTTAAATTTAACTACAATACTGAATCAACAGGTATTCTAGGACAGACACCTGTTATAGCAGTACAAATTTTTGTTAGTAACTTTTATATTCAAGCATCTGAATCTCTTCAATCTAAAATACAGTAGATTGCAAAAAGCATGTCACTTACACAATTTACACATAACTGGGATACCCGACAACATAAATGCTCAAGTTTCTAATCTTGTCTAACTCTTAGCAAGTTAGTAGCTAATGGTCCTCAAAAATCTACAAATGACAATAGACATCTTAATCTGAAGAAATAACTTATAAAATACTTACTTTGAAGAACCAGTTTTTTATTTGGTGGATACTTTACGCTAATCTGTTTAAGAATGTTTTTCATCTTGTAATTGAAGAATTTAATATAACTGATAATTTTTCAAATCTTGATTATGGCATGGACTGCTAAATACTTGATTTTCTGACTGTAGGTAATTTAAATTATTACTTGTAAGTTTTCAGTGCCCAAAGTTATCCAATACTCCCTTTCCACTCTGGAAGCTGGTTGTAATCACTGTGAAGAGATTAATTTATATTTGAGGAAGAACATTATGAAGAAATGTTTTTTTTTTAATGAAGAGGTGCTATTGATCTGTTATGGTCTTGCGCTGGTCCACATTTGTTGCCCCTTTTTGAAAATACCAGGTAAATTGACAAAACAGTAGCAGTATTGCAAATCTGTTAATGACAGTTTTGTACAGAGAGATGTTTATAAATGAGGTGTTGCGATCTTCTTATTTAACATCTCATACAAATGCTCATATAATAAATTCTGCTAAATAGGAGGGAAAAGCCAACCAGCCTCGAATCATTGTTCCATTAATTATGTCCTCTCTCACATGAAATGTGTTGTTCCTAAATGGGAGAGGACTACAGATAGCTTTTTAGTTTGAAACTTGAGGGCTGATGGATTCTAGATTACTCTTCTGTGCATGTTTCCCCAAACTGTCAAATAGCACAAACGTTTGCAGTTTCATTAGAAGAATGGTAGAAGTTCTCCAGGAACCCTTTCTGTTTAGCCTTTCCATTGAGGTTTGAAGCTCTTTAGAGGGAGAGAGCAGTATTTCCTTCCACGCACTTGAGGCTATTCTTTGTTCTTCTGTTATGCAGGTTTACCCTAAATCTAGTGAAGTATAAGCTTTTACTAACAGGAATTAAAGGGAGGTTTTCACCCATGCTGCAGAAGAGGTTGCTTGATGGTTGTTATACTGAAGGTGAATAGGTGGTGTCCTAAAACACTTGTCTTGAGTTCCATGGAAGTACTTAAGTACTTAAGTTTAACCCAAAAGATACCTACACCCAGGCAGTTATGTCAATCACTCAACAGCTACGTGCCCCAGTTTTCTCAGTTACCACAAATAAAATCTCTGTGGCTTCTGTGATGTTTACTTTTTACAACTTAAATTTCTCTGTTTGAAAACGAGATACATAGGCCAAGACACACAGCCTGCCTATGCACGTCTAGACCAGCTGACAATTTACTATACTTACATTCTTGAGTTTTATGTAAGAAATAAGGAGTTAATCTTAGTCCTAACTCCATCACTTTTTTTATACATCCAGGTTGAAAAAAAAAACAACAAACCAACCAACAACAAAACAAAAAACCCCAGCATATATGCCAGTTACTGTGCATCACAAGGGCATTGCAGCATACACAATTCACTGTCTGGGAGCACATATTGCTCTTGGGAATACTGCATGTCAGTTCCTTGTTTGTGAAGTTGTTGATGGACAAAAGTAATCTAGGCATACAGGAAACAGTAATTCAGCCACTTGTTTGAAGGGAGATGGATCAACAGGAGGACCTATATAGATTTTTCTATCTCAATTGAACAGTTGAAATAGACTATTAAATGAAAAACTGCTGGTAGTAGCATTATCTGTTTGAGCCAGTCTTGTGCTGTATACTTACAACACACAGTCCAATAACTTTGTCTTTTCTTTACAGTGAATGACACCAAGAGGAAGCAGAAGGTCCTTGGTCCCAACCAAAAGCTTAAATTTAATCCAACCGAATTAATAATTTACTGCAAAGACTTCCGTATTGTCAGATTTCGTTTTGATGAAGCGGGTCCTGAAAGTGCGAAAAAGGTATTATATCTTCTTATGAAATCTTGCCTTGTAGTCATTACATGTAGAAACAGCCGTGCTAATAAGAACATTTGCTGTTTTGATAGAGAAGTAGGGGGGGAAGAATTGCAAAATAATCACATTGTATTACAGGAGAATATCTAGATTTGTGGAGTCAAAATTATAGGGTAAAAAATTTAACACGATGTATTAACTGTTTCTTTTCATATAAGATAAACCTCCATTTCGTGTCATATCTGTTGTACTTTCAAAAATTACTAATTTATTAAACAAATCTTTTTAAAGACTGGGATCGGAATACTGCATTGCAGCTGTACAACAGATGTTTACATTTTTATGGAAAATATTTGAAATTTTGATACATTTCCTGAAACTCATAAGGTTAATTTACCTGTAGATAAAGTATACTGTCTTACATATACACTTCTTATTTGCTTCACACAGCAAGTTTTCCAACAAGCTCTTGGAATAACCAGTTCGTCTAGTCTGCATAAAACTGTGTGCTCTTTCTCAACATTTTCTCAGAAAAGATTTGCATACCTATTGACAAGAGGAGTAACTTCTGTCTGTACATTCCTAGAAGTTTCATTCCTTCCCCAGTTTTAACACGTGTTGCCATAAGTCTCAACAAAATCATACAATGTTATTTAACCTGGTAAGGCCCAGTTAAGGTTCAGCTAATCAGAGATGGTTAGTCTACATAACATGAGCTCACCAGCTTCCTTGTTCTGGATCGGTGCCGTAGGTTATTTGAGTTACAGCTCCTCTGGCCTCCATGGCACCGCTTCGTGGCCAGGTGTGCCACAGCGATCGTTTCATAAGGAATGACCCAGTTTGCTTCACAGACCTTAAGAATTCCTCTTCTTGGGAGGATGAAGTTTGAGCTTAACCTTGTAAGTGCAAAGAACCATCTGCCCAGACCTAAGTCTGTTCGCAGTTATCAACTGAGTCACTGATGAACCAGTTCGTCACTTCTTCACCTTTTACCCTCTCATAGAGATCCATGGACAGAAGCCCAGTAATGAAGCGGACTGTTCTTTCCTTGCTACTTTTCTAGGTTCCTCCCTGCCTGCTGCCTTTGCTGTTTGTAGCCTTTCATGTTTGGCAATCTTTCAGCAGTCAATTCGGCTTTCTCAGCTTCTCCAAAATCTCCCTGGAGCAGCCTGTCCACTGCAATATCTTTATAGCAACTGTTTCTAATTGGCTGTCCCAGCTAAGAAGAGTGATTAGCCTGGAGCAGGGAGGAACAGAGCATAAACTCAGCATCTCATTAACACTTTTTGTGCTGCATTTACTTAGCAAGAGCAAAAAGTGAAACCTTTTAGTGAAAGTACTTGCTTTATACATTTATAATTACAGGGTCTAATGTGATTTCTTTTGATAGGAAGAATAGCTAGTTCTAGAGATCCAGAAGGATCTGAATCTGTGTGGTTATAAAGGTGGTACTGGTGGTGACCAAAAGTGTAACAGTTGCCATTTCAAATACCAGAATGTGCTCACGAGAGGAGTGGGAGAAAACTTGTACAAATGGTAATATCAGCTGTGTGGCTACTATTGCAGTTTTGATGCATTGAGTAGATTACTGTAACTTCGTGTGGGTGTATCAGAGAAGCACACTTTTACTGAAGGGAGATAAGGTTCTGTTAACCTAATCTAATGTTTCCATAATAACATTATTCTGTTAGCATTAAAATATAAATGTCTAAAACCTTAGATCAGGTTTCTTCTATCAGGATTTTGCTTAAATTATTTTGGGGTGCTGGTGAACACAACTGGGATGGTCTTACAAACAGCATATTGAATGGAGTTATTTTGTTCTTTCTGGCATTTAAATGGCATGTTAGCACCGTGATCTTGAAAGGTTTTATCTGGTTTCCGTTGCTGCCCTTCAAGTAGTACATATTAGCAAGGTTGTCCTGATGTTTAAAAACAAAGGAAGGTGGTTGGGCCTCCTTATAGTTCTGAAGGGCCTCTTTAATATATATTTGCATCCAGCTATTTGTGCATGAACACATTGGTAGCTGTCTACTTGGAAATAATTGTATGTGCATAACTTTTGTAGAGAGGACCAAGGCTTAACGTATAACTGAGTTCTGATGAGAGGAAATTCCTGCTCTTCTCTTCAGCTGAGTGTGCTAGCATTGTCTTCTGATCGAGAAAATGTTTTAGTAGAGAACTGACCATGGAGTCAGAGGTGCTGGATGGGAGGGGCCTGTGGAGATCACCTAGTCCACCTCTCTCTTGAGAGTTGCCAGGATTAGATCAGGTTAGCTGTGGATTTGTCCAGTTGTATCTTGAAAACCACCAAGGATGGAGAGCCTTCTCACTCTGTGAGTAACCTGTTCCAGTGCTGCATGTTTTTCCTGATGTCCATCTTGAATGTCCTAAGATGAGTTTCTGGCTGCTGCCCATTATGTCATCTGGCAAGACTGAGTCTGTAACTACCTTCCTGGTAGTGGTTTCCTGCAGTCTCATTATTGCACAGCTAAACGAGCCCAGTTTCTTCAGAAGATGTACTTCAGGACCATAGTCATCTTGGTAGCCCACCACTGGACCCTCTCAAGCTTCTCTTTCCTTTTTACACAGGGGCCTAATTTCCAGTCATCTCTGAGAAAAATCAAAATAATTGTCAGCTATATTATTTTACCCTTACAAATTTGCTTATGCTCATCTTGGAGCTACATATGAAGACCACCTGAGTAAAAAATGAACTGGATGAATTGTGCTTATGTGTTTTATGAAGTTTTTCTAGGGTGCTTAGTGTTGAGAAACTGCAGAACTCAGAATTTCTGTTGGAATCAGTGAATTGTGCAGGCTATAATTAAAATAATATCTGAAGTATTTATGACTTTGAAGTTTTTTTCACTTGTTATTTTTAAAATAAGCAGAAGGGAAGGTGATGTTACAGTTAGTTTACAGAACAGAGATTGTAATGCTAAGAGACCTGCATGCTAGTGCTTTATAAATCGTAAATAGTTTCCTTTAGCAAACTTTGCATAACTACTGTCAGCTATACAAATCAGAGCAGGGAGACTTCTAACTAAATGTCATCCTGGTAATACAGAGGACTGTCATCCTATGAATAAAGCACTGGTAGGTCAAAACGAAATATCTACCTACTAAAATATACACTTCAAACTATGGGAGTATGTATGTCTCTAACTTGTTGCCAGATGCTAGCAAATGTTCTCTTTAGAGCAATAGTTAAAGAAATAAAAACAATACACTTGACAATTAGTATTTTTAAATGAGCTTTAAATATATGGAATAGTTACAAGGAGAACAGATACTAACTTTATACAGTTAAGTAATTTGTTTCATGCATAGTTCCTTGAATGTAACGGAAATACTCGACAGCATTGAGTTACACAAATTGGTGTTGGCAAAGAGAATGTAATCTGTTCCTAAGGAAGTGTCTGTATTTGCTGAATAGGGCATAAGGGAGAATAACCCTTACAAATTAAGCTGCCTTACTAGACTAGAGAGTACACTGAGTCTCTTTTTGGTAGTAAGTGTGAAAAGAAGGATCCAAGTTTGACAGCAGCCAGGCTTCAGACGTGGACAATCTGACTGTACATAGAGACATGATGTGTGGGCAATATTGGTAGAACTTTCAGAGGTGTTTTTCTCTACCTTTAAGCAGAAACAAATTGGAAGAACACATTGAATTTTGAGGTGAATTAGTTTACTTTGGGGTAAATTATGAAGAAGCTTAAAAATCAGTTCTATTAGAAAAATACCTTCAACATTGGTTGCAGCCAATGCGTGCTCATAAAATACTGTCTCAACATTAATCAGTCAAGTAACTATTTTCTTTCTCATTTTTATTAATGGATATTTGGAAGACGAGAGTTAAGGAATAATGGAGGGAGTGGAAACTCTCACTCATCACTATTTAGCAGTTTAATTCTGTTTTGTCTCTAAAATAAAGCTGTAGAGTCTCCAAAGGAAGGAAAGCCAGATGGGTGTGGGAGGAAGTGGAGGATGGGGAAGCAAGGGTAAGCAAGTTGGGGAAGTCTTAAGTTAGGCAGTGTGAAAGAAGCAGCATTTCACATTCCATAAAGGAAAAGGAACGATTTCATTACAAAAATCACAACAAATAGTCAAACTGAAAACTCCTGCTAATTTCTAGCCACTACAGTACTTGACGTTAGACTAAGAAATTAAAATGTATGAAAAGGTGAGGCTTTAGATGTTATGACTGTTAGATGATGGATAGCGTGTTGCCTCACCACGCATATGAATCTTGGCAGTGCACCAGAATGGTACACACCCTATAATCTCCTGTTTCCTAAATATATCTCCATTTTCTCAGTCCCTTTCTCTTCTGGAACTCCCTCAGTTCTTTTTCTTCAGGAAGCTTTTTTGAATGAGTATGAAAGCAGTTTCAGAAACACATTCTTAATCAAAACAGAAGGAAAATTATTTATCTCAAATCTTGTTTCCTGTGCAATCACTAGCCTTCTCACATGTCATAACACTTAGGATGGAGTAAAACAATTTCTTCCTAATTGTTATGAAGAATAATATGAAACTCTGAGAGTTTTGGACAAATGATCCTGACCCTTTCTAATGTCATCTTTCTTCCCCCCACCATATTACCTTGCTCTAATTGTCTACAAAGATCACAAAATTGGTGATATCTCAAGACACTGGCAATGCACGAGAAGTTATTATTATCTTTATGGTCTTTGGAATGGGATTGGAGGGGTGAAGAAAACTTTTTTCAGAAGTAAACTTATCTAAAGATATTTTTAAAAATAGCAATGTATTTTAATATTTCTCTTAAGGCTTAGGAAACCTGTACTTAGGATTCAAACACATCCTTGTACAAACAAGGATTCTGATATGTGAAAAGTTACTTCAGCTTCTGAAATCTTGGTAGTGTTTCCTCTTGTGTGGATGACTTGTACTCAAACCAAATAAAGTATTATGTATAGCTAGTATTGGAATTCTTACAGAAGAAAAAAAAAAAAAGCAGTTCTCAAGGAGGCAATTTATACCTTAGCAGCTAGGAGAACGTGCGCCATGGTTAGGGCTGCAAGTCTTGTTACCTGAAAGCTTACTTTCCCAAGACAACTTCCTGCCTAGGAAGATTAAGAAGTTCTGTCTGTGGGACTTGATCTGGTCCTGGTTGCATGACTTTCTGTGACAGGTGTCTACTCGGAATAGGAATTGCAGTAGCAAGGGAAAATAGTATCCTTCCAGTGAGTTCATCTGACAGGTAGCCTGGCTTATGGAAGGAGGCGAAACACAGGGCTATGCTAACTTAGCACATCTTAAATATGACTGTTCAAAACTGTTTTCCAAAAACATTAGCAATATTTTGAAGCTGTCGTCCTTGGTAAAATTCCTGTTGAAGAAGAGAAGGGCTTGCCCTGAAAGTATCATTTATTTTTCTCAGATAGGGGTTGAACAGGGGACACTGACATAGGGAAATGGCCTTTGTACTATGAAATAATTACAGCCATTGTGTTTACTGCTTTTAATAAATGAACTTTCCAACAAGCAGCCTATTCTCTTGTTATTTGACTGAGCCTAAATATCTTCAGCTTTACACAATTGTAAATTGGCAAGAATACCAAACATTTTTCAGTTTGATACGAGAACATTTCCTGTAAAACATGTTTGTCTTCCAGTTTAAGAGCTCTCTACTTATGGTGATAATCTGCTGAGATCTGTGGAATGTGCTTGTCTTTTGAAACTTTCAGACAATAAAACTACTATATGGATTTAATGAGGAATAAACTGAAAATGAATGTCCTTAATACTTGTTTGGCGTATGTATGAATGGAATTTGTCTAAAATGTAAAAATGAAGACAGTAGCAGGATAAATATATATATTTTTTTTTTTAATAACAGAAATAGAGGTCCCGAACCTATATTGTAATCTACTGGTGGACTGTTACACCCATGCACAGTACCTGGTATTGTGATTTGTGTCTATACTGTGGAACACCTGGGAGCATTTTTCAGCTGCTGGGTTCAAAAGCACAGCTATGGTCTCATATTTTTTGGGAACCAGATCTGAATGCTTACCATCTTGCCCCCACAATTTTACCCCTCTTAACACAGCACGCACATACTCTGTTTCTCAAACGTGGCAAATAAATGACAGAGATTTCAGCTGCTGCTTTTAAAAATAGATTTTGCTGTATTTCTATTGTGTTATTTGGCAGCACAATGGAATTTTTTCATGTCTTGCAGTTCATCCTCAAGCCTTGAGAGTAGATCAGCATATAGTAAAAGGCTTTCATCCTTCACTCCCATAAATGAAGATGAGGAGTAGCTCTGTTCATAGCAGTTACTGTAGTGAAAAGTTACATAGGAAAATGGAATTCAAAATATGTAGGTGCACAGATTTCTGTTTTGTTTCATTGTGAATAACAGGCAAAAGGAGTCTGTTAGAAGAGGCCCAGTATTATGGAATAGCTGGCTTCTTCAGCTTTGATTTGTACACTGAAATCATGAGATTTAATAAAACATGTGTGGCTTCCAGTTACTTCATGGTAGTTATTAAAAGTTTTACCAAATCCTGGAAGTGAGCTTATAAATGTTCATTTGAAAAGTCATGCTAGACTGTTTCCCAGTGACACTTTTATTGTTTGGGCTTTTTGGGGGGTTCCTCCCTCCCTGTGCCTGGAATGTCCTGTCCTCTATTTTCTTTTGCAGTTTCACTGTAGAACTGAAAGTGTGGGGAGGAAAGTTAAAGCAACTGTCCTTCCAAGACTTGATGGGAACTTTTTTTTTGTTGGAGAGCGTTTGTGAAAAACCATTATCAACTTAAGATACCTACAGTCATTACTGGTTTTATAAATAGTGAGGAATGTCCCTTTCAAAAACCAAAGTAAATAAAAATATGGTGAAGGTTCCATAATGCTATATATGTTGCATACAAACTGGTAAAAGTACAATAACTTCCTCCATGCAGAACTTAGCGTAAGTGAGCTCTCAAGTTTTTTTCCTGTGGCACAATGCTGCCAGTAGTAGTATTCCTGCAGTTGTGTGTCATGCAGATCTTTCTTTTATGTCTATGACAATAAGAAAACTTTCCTTCACTAACAGAAAACAATTTCTTGGATGCACAGAATGTTCTTCAAAAATAAACTGCTAAACAGTGAATAAATTGTGTCAACATGCTGCCAAAGATAAAAACTCATGGAGAGTTGAAGGGAAGGAAAAAAATGGAAAGGAAAACTTTTAGGTGGTAATAAGGTGAACGTATACTATGTCTTTGTCCCTAACTAAAAACTTTGTTGCATGGAATTTCTGTATCTGAACATGTAGAATAGAGTTTTGTGGTTTATAACCTCCCTTTCATTAAATGTTTTCTTTAGAGATAAGGCAGGTATGTTTCAGTAAAATGGAGAAGCAAATACTGAGGGAAGAAGGCAAAGCTAAAGACTCCAAATCAAGTCCTGAAATTTGGAGAATAATAGTGCCAATCTCTATTTGAAAGTTCTTTTCTTCCTGAATTTGATTCTTCTAGATATTAGGGGTTTATTCAAATCTTTTGTCTTTATTAGTGAATATCCCCATTTAAAGAGACAAAGGCTAGCAAAGCTTGACTGCATTTGAAGTCTAGGATCTAATCCTACCCCATGTGCTGCGCTCTTTAATTTTAATAATCTTAGGGTTCTACCAAAATGAACAATTTATATGGGTAGAAAACCAGTTGCTTATGTGATGCTGGTCCCAAGACTGTTGTAAGGAATGTGAAGACTTAGGCAAGACTCTTCCTTGTACCCCAAGTTAATCTCTGCTGTTCTGAGGCTGCATCTCTCTCATTTTAAATCTCTGCTGAATTTCCCTTTCCAGGGCAGGGCTTGTGACTCAGCCTGGTTAAACCTGATTAATGTATCAGATTGTCAGAGACAGTGTTGGAGCTTGCTATAAACCTGCAGGCATCTAGAAGTTATGGGTGGGTTTCTTTTATGAATGAAATCTAGTCATCTGGGACAGAACCTATAAGGGCTAGGCCAAAATTTAATAAAGCTGACATCTCGTTACCCTCAGAAAGTTTGGCTGATGTTTCAGTTCTCAAGATCAGCTGGGAAGGGGGTGATTGCTGGCACGTTTAACTGTAGATTCCCCACTCTTGGCAAAAGGACCCTAAACCCACTTCTTATTGAAATTGGAGATTGATGGAGAATCTTTGGCCTGCCATTCAGCTGACAAACAAACTACAGGTGACTAACATGAAGAAAACACCTCCCACTGTGAATTACTTATTTCTGTGTAACTTGGGGGAAAAGCTGTTCTTTATTACTAAACAATTTTTCATTTATATTCATCAATGCCCTTCATAATTTTGGAATACAACTTAATGAGATGCAGGATTGAGGTAGGTCCTGGAAGTCTTCAAAGAGCAACCTCTTGTTTTACCTTCCAAGAGCAGAAAGTTTTGAAGGTTGAGTTTCGGGTAGCACAGACTGGTAAGCGTGATGTCTATATGGGGTGAATTAGTGGGAAAGATAATAAAAATGTAATTAGATACAAACTTTTGGTTAAATCTGATACTTTAGGGAAAAACCAAAGGGCCTTTGTAAAGGGAAGTCACACTTCCAAGAACTTCTTGGCCCAACTGACAACTTTGTAGAAGAAATCCCTGTCAAACACTGTTGAATACCGAGACCAGATTTTAGTTCAGGAAGTGCCTGAACTGTGGACTGTTGAAAAATATCCTGGTAAAATTTCATTATGTGCTTTCTCTGTTTTTACCCTCTTCCCTAAGCATCGATTGCTGGCCTCTGTCAGGAACAGAGTGCTAGGTTGGACCTTTTGAACTGACTCAGTATGGCCATTGTTATGTTCTTATGCTACATTGATAAGTACTCTTTATTTTAAAAAGAATATGTTTATCAAACGACCAATTACAAATGAGATTTTGCTGTACTGTGCTCCCCACCTGTGTGTTGTGCTCTTTCCTTTTTCTCTTCTCCTCCTTCTATATGCAGGTGGGCAGGCACAGCACAGTAGCTCCAAGTCCTTGCTTGTCTCTGTTGATATAGAGAATCATGTTTAGGGATGCCTGTTGCAGTCTGACCTTTCTTGCAAAAACAGTCCACCCTTATCAGTTAATCACTCTTGATAGATGGTCATGAACTCACCTACTATGATTACGATAATGGTCTCTCCACAAATATGTTTAACTATGTAATTCACTCCTCTTGAACAAAATATGGAAATAAAACCTCAGAAGACTGATTTTTAACTTTTTCTCTGCATATTTCATGCTGTCATAATTAAGGGCAATAAACTTTATGTCTGTAAATAACAGTAATAAATGTTCTTCTTTCCTAGGTGTGCCTTGCAATAGCTCATTATTCTCAGCCAACGGATCTTCAGCTTCTCTTTGCATTTGAGTATGTTGGGGAAATGTATCATAATCCAGGTAAGTATGAAAGTGTTTTGATTATTTTTTTTTCCTATTTCATAATATGTAACTTTAGTAAGACTTCTGTCTAGAAGCAGTGGCAAAAAGCATTTGAGGCTTTCTCCAGGGGTAATAAAATTGGCTTGTTCTGCACCCAACCTCTTTCGGTTATAAGTCATTCACTGTGATAGACATTAATGACCAAAATCAAAAGAAATGTCTTTCCTGTCTGAAACAAAACAAAACTACCGATGTCAGCACTTACGTCAGCATGACTACTCCTATTTCTCAATTCACGCTTCGATCCTCCTATTGTATGTCTATATTGGTACTCTAGGTACCTAGCTAATCTCCCATCAGGCAGGCTTGTTCACCTGCCCTTCTCTTGGGAATAAGTTTCTCTTCTGGTGGTATTGCAGGAGGATTTGTGCAACTTGGGACTCCATACCTTCTTTCCTAGAGGCTTACTAGGCAGTTCTTACCACTCAAAACCTCCACCACCCCTGCTGAGTTGGAGCACACCCTCTCTGCTCAAGGCCAATCTCCAACTGAACCTTGTCAGTTAGGTAAGCCTGAAAAAGATGCCTTTGGAACTTGATTTCTAGTGTCATGCTGTGCGGTCACTGCTTAGTGTTCCCCAGCCAGTACACAGCTGAAAACCATCAGTTCTAGCATAGCAAGCCTCCAAATAGAGAAAGTGCCACTGATGTAGTTCTGTGGTACTGAAATATTTACTCAGCAGCTGGCATTAGAAACCACTGATCTGCCTGTGACAAAATTTGAATGTTGTGGAATTAGGAGTTTAGGCCTTCAAATTTGCACAAAAATGCATGTTTTCCATGCAGGTGCCTACATGACTGCCCTGTGCATGCACAAGGATATGTGTACATGTGATTATGTTGCACACATAACTAAACATATAATTTCTTACCTGATAAAACTTGGGCAGTTATTAAGGTCCATGTACTTTAGTGTTATAAAGTACTAGGGAGGAAGCCAATTTGCAGATAAAATTGCAATAAAAATGTTAAAGTGGAGTGTGAATAAAATGTTATTCTCTCACAAAGTTGCCTTTACTCTGTCCTTAAAATACCATTTGCTATATGGAAAAATACCTAGTGGAAGAATTACATAAGGTGGGTAAAAAATGTTGTTCCTCTGGAGCAGCAGACCAGAATGGCAAAAGAGAGTTGTTCTGCTATGCTGCAGTTGCTGGAGAAAAGAGTTTGAAATACTTTTGGGTTGGGGTTGGTTTTTGTTGTGAACCCTGCTGTTTGTAGCATAGATCTCTGGCTTTGCTCTTGCAGTTCCAGCACTGTGTTTTATGACTCTCTATCCCTGCTAGTCCCAGTAAAGTAAAAGTTGAAATATTGTCTTTATGCGTCTTGAGGAACCTAAAGAGCCTGCATTGCTGTGGTGTATATGTACATCATTTTTTCCCAGGCTGTATTTGATAATTATATATCCTGTCACTGAACAGTAAAATTACAACATTTTTTGGTGATCATCATATTTCTCTGTTTACTATCTTTGAACAACTACTTCATTCTGATTTTAGTCCACTTTTCTTCTGAAAAACATAAGTAGTCCGAGTACTAGTGCAAGAATGAAGTTGATAGATACCGAAAGTAGAAACCACACGATCACTGAGATGATAGTAGAGCCGTAACGCTCTATTCTGCTTTGTCTGGTCAGGCACCTACATCTTTACAGACTCTTGCTGAAGCTAGGAGCTTTCATGGGGGAGGTCATAAGGTTGAGTCTCAGTTTATTTCACTGTCACCTAAAAATGTAGTGTCATGAAACAAAATGTAGTCTCCTTTGACACAGCTGACTGCCTCCTTGGCACCTAAAGGCTGACCAGCAAAGGAGATCCTTCTGTATTAGTATCAGACTATATAATCTTCTTGGTCCCTAGCCACAAAACGGTAGGCTGTCTTTTTATATGGATGTAAATATATATATATTTATATAAATATCTATATTGTTCTGGCCTTCAGTTTATTTGCTGTTAATACAGCAGTCATTTAAAGCTGTTGAAATTATATAGTTTTTATTTTGCTTTCTTCATAAGGTACCTAATTAAAGGGTAGTCTATAAAGGGTTCCTGTTTTTAAAATGTCGCTAACTTTAGCATGTTGAAGAGAGAAATCCTGTGGCTGAAGATAACGTTTGTTCCTGAGTGTTAGTATGTCTTGTTTTCTATCAAGCAGCACAACATACCAATTTTATGTTGCTTCTCTGTTGAAATTGAAGGAAAAAATACATTTACATCTCTATCACCAAGCTGTCATTAAATCACAGATCTGTTGTAATACAAAAATAGGTAACATTAGTCCTGATGCTAGTGGCTCATTCTTGTAATTAGGAAGGTGAAGAGTTTGATTTTTTTCTCTTTTTTTTTTTTTTTTTAATGTCCATTGATGAATTTTCTTTTCCTAGCAAAGAAGGTGAATGGAATAGACCCAGGAGGTGGCGGCATCAGCAGTGCCAGTGGTCAGCAGACACCGTTGTTTGAAACTTACTCTGATTGGGACAGAGAAATCAAAAGGACAGGTGCAGCAGAGTGGAGAGTTTGTTCAGTGAATGAAGGTTATATGATATCTACTTGGTAAGTTTCTCTTATAACACAAGTAGAAGAAAACAAGGCAATTACAGTGTCTTTTCCTGTCTCCTCTACCAAAGCCTCCATCCTATCTACCTGTGCACTTCACTCCTTAAATGTGCCACTCTCTGGAGAGGCCTCAGTTGAAAGATCCTGCACATGTTGTCATTAAAGGAAATGTCATATTTTGGCATCTGTTGCTTTCATGCCTTTGTACTTCCCTCTGAAACATGCACAATTCTAAACAAATACATCTGAGCTATCCCAGTGATATGTAAGATCATGCAGGCATACAGGACAACCCGTTAGTGCTGCGGCATTAGGGGCTGGTGCATTATAGTTTAACAGAGTTGATAAGACAACATTGCAACAAGAGAAAAGCTGGTAAAATACATAGGGAAAAGTAACTTTTTGTATCGTATTTTTTCCCCAAGCCTTCCAGAATATTTCGTGGTTCCATCTTCCTTAGCAGATCAAGACCTTAAGCTATACTCCTACTCTTTTATTGGGAGACGAATGCCAGTAAGTGTAGTCTTTATTCTGTTACTGTTCTTGATCATTGTACTACATAAATCTTAAAGATATGTGTGCCAATAAACATAGTTTTGTCTGTAGCAGTAAGAAAAAAAATTCTGCGGAATAACACTAACCTGCAGTATTTTGTTGTTTCTTTTGTGTCTTTTTCCCATATTAGTTATGGTCCTGGAATCACCCTAACGGGAGTGCCCTTGTAAGAATGGCCAACATTAAAGATGTATTGCAACAAAGAAGAATTGATCAAAGGTAAATGATTAGTTCTGTTATTCTTTAATCAGACACGTAGGATAACACAAGTGGTGACTGCATGCAACATACAGCAGCAGTGGGTAACTGAGAGGATACTTGCTTCATAATGCTGTAGTGCAATAGCTTTTGAGAAACTGTTCTCTGAATATAGTGCTGGCACAATTCCTATTCAGGGTCTACTTCTGTTTCAGATACTGAATAATTTTTCAAATTTTAAGGGATGTTTATTTTTTTAGGTGGCTAGTCATTCAGATGACAGAATTTACTGATAAAAGGATCAGAGTTAATCTTTTCTATTGATACTGTCATACAGCTTATGTTGGTGGAGATTTTCTTACCTGCTTCAGCAAGATACAGTGAAAATTATTTATTTGTGGCATTGGGAAATACAGCTCTATAGATTTAGTGCCACAATGCGCATGGTATTTCTGTGAAATATTTGTCATTCACTGGCCTTGATGAAAGATAAAGGCTTTTAGAGCCCTGCATAAGTAGTTTACTAGCTTGGTATTTTTTGTTCTTTGATTTTATTTGTAGGGTGACTTTTTGTAGTAGTACAAACACTTTCATTGTGTGTGTTAGGCTGGAGCTCTGAGTTTTATTTGACACCCTGTCAGATTTCCTGGCTTTATAAACTTTATATATGTTCTCTTTATTTAGCATAGATAAGTCCTAATAATTGTGGAAAATTAAAAATTGAATAGAGCTATTTAACTGTAAGTCAGCCTCAGATTTTCATTTCCCAAATATGTTGTTTTAATGATCCAGCATTTCCATTTTTTTGTTTTGTAACTAGCATATACCAAAAATACTTGAGTGAATAGTTTTGTGGCAGGAGCGATATGTCTCCTGAACATAAACTAGAAAACTTTTTTTTAAAATAAGGTGCATTTTTTATGTGGTTTTAGTTGTTTGCAGTTAACGAGAGTGGCATATTTCTTGAAAGACTGTTTCTCTCCTCTCCAATAATAGAATGCTGATTCTTTTTCTTACTTAGGATTTGTAATGCAATAACTCGAAGCCATCCCCTGAGAAGTGACGTTTACAAATCTGATCTGGACAAATGTCTCCCCAACATCCAGGAAATCCAGGCTGCACATATGAAACTCAAACAGCTGTGTGTTAATGGTACGCTGGGCTTTCCTTCTTTCATGGGGGTTATTTTCTTGAAATACAACAAATTCTAATAGATCTGGCTAACAGGAATAGTTATTTGAAGTTGTTCTGCAATGTAATTACTTTCCTTGTTGCAGAGCCTTTTGAAGAAACTGAAGAGAAGTGGCTGTCCTCACTGGAAAATACTCACTGGTTAGAGTATATTAGGTTTGTACCATTAATAAAATTATGGTTAATGAGATGTGAAAAACTTTCACCAGTGTAACTAAGCAGTGAATCAGTTGAAGGATTCTCTATTTTAATATATGAGTCGGGTAAATATAGATATCCCAAATATTTTTTTCCTGTAGAATGTGAACCTGTTATATTAACTGTTGTATCACTTTCTTTTCCCATCTAGATTGTTTCTCAGGCATTCTGCTGAGCTTGTGTATATGATGGAGTGTAAGCATGTTTCTGTAGTTCTACAAGGTAATACAACCATATAGCATGCTGTAACTCTTAGCATTAGTAGATAAACACATTTTGATAAAATCAACTGTAATCTTTATACATAAACCCCATCGCTTCTGAATATTTTAGGCATTTGAGGAACTAGAGAGGAAAATAATTCTGTTACATATCTGAACTGTGGGATAATCCATAGCATCAAAGGAATATTTCACTTTGAGTCTTTGTGGGTTTTATTCTGATACTGATATGATAGAATCAAAACATTAGGGTGAACTTCTGTGCTGTTAATTGGGCTAATACTCCTTGCAAAGCAATATCAGTTCTATTCAGAGGTCCTATATACAAAAGTATTTCACTAACAGTGGCTGCTTTCTGTAAGTGCAAACAGATATTCTAGAAAAAAAAAAAGACACTGAAAAAACTTGCTCATATTGAGATTAGAAATTTTGTAATTTCTGTAATTTTTACAAGACCTGTTCAGCTGGTATATCCCACTCTCCCTGTATAATGGCCTTCCAAAAAATGCTTCAGGGTGGAAGATATGTTGAAAATTTCCAGCAATGTGAACACCCTCCTTCTCAGCACATCTTGGTTTAAATACCAGATGCTTGGGTGGATATTTTGTTCTTGATGAACGCGTTGTTGTGCTGGATACTGCAGGAACCTTTTCTGTAGTGTGAGTCTCAGTTAAAAATCCAAAAGGTGTTTCTTTTGAAACTATGAGAACAATTACAGCACCAAAAGCATGTTTTAAAAGAAATTCAAAGAAACGCACTAGACCTAGTTGCCATGTTTTGCTCTTTGAGATCTAATTCTGTATACATGCATATATACCTTACATATTTCATACATTCTGTATGTTATTCACAGAGGAAGAGGGACGGGACCTGAGCTGTCTTGCAGCTTCTCTCATTCAAGTCATGCTGGATCCCTATTTTCGAACAATTGTTGGATTTCAAAGCTTAATACAGAAGGAATGGGTCATGGCAGGATATCAGTTTTTAGATAGGTGTAACCACTTGAAGAGATCTGACAAAGAGGTAAAAACGAATTGTATTTGTATGTGATAACAGTATCTGGTTACTATCGGCCTAAACATTTATTCACACAGAAATCTAAAAGTAAAAGCATTTTTAATACTTTCAAATGTCATGAAACTAATGTCAGAGAAAATGAGTCTTTGTCCAGGATAGAGATATATTTTCTTTCTCCTCTGTAGCCATGTGAGAACTGGTAAAACACCAGGTGCAATCAGATGTTGCTGTGGTTTTATGTTGCTTCAGTGTTATACATGAAAAGGTCCCGCTGTTACAAATGCTAGCACAGCCCATGTTTTAAACTGAAATAAAAGGGCATTAGGAGTGGCTTTGGAGGGGGCTGTTTTGTTTGTTTTACCCAGGGTATCTGTTTTCATCCCCATTTTTCTGAGTACAAAGTCATATCAATATGCAGTACTTTTCGAAGTATTGAGCTGATAGAGAAGCACTGTGGCTTTATGAACTGGTACACAGCTGCCAAACAGATTAATAGAGGGCAGCACGGTGCTTGATTTTCAGTATTTCCAGATGATCTTATTTGGCCTCTTCATTGCAAAGGAGAGACTTGTAATTGCAGTTGGAAAAACAGAGGCCCCTAAGGTTAGCAGCCTTTTTCAGGGACAATGCCCAAGAGTAATAGAAAAGCAATATCCCCAGAGAGTGGAGCCAACAGATAAACTGAGGACACTGAGCAGAGAAAATGCATGAAGGGATAAAGAAACTGAAGTACCAAGGGGAAAATAATAAGAAAGCAGCTATTTTGACCCTAGGAAAGGATATACAGAGGAGTGAAACTGGGAAGAGGAAAGTATTTCTAAAGCTTTATATAAATGATAGTTTATACTTTTGCCATTCATGGGCCACTGTGGAAAGAGCTAGAAAGTGTAGTGAGAAGTTAACGTGGCTGAATCATAAGCTCTCCAGTCATTTCAAACAAGAAGCAAGTACATACACATTGTGAAAATAAGGCCAAGTAGTAAGGAAGGCTCATAGAAGCGCTAATTGGAAACTACGAGGGACATACAAGATGGCAGAAAGCATTTTTGCAGCTACATGAGTATGAAGAGAGCCCAGGAAAGGATTGACTGGCTTCCTACAGAGAAGGGAAAGCTGTGGAAAGGCAACGCTGAGAAAGCCAGTTGACATAGTTGCTTGTGAAATTGGCTAAAGAGGAATACAGGTTATTACAGTTGCATAAACTCTTAAAAAAAATACAATACTCCAGATAGTTTACCCTGTTGAGGAATGTACCAGAGGTATAGCGAAATACCCTAGTGGAGCACTAACTGCAAAGAAATTGGTATGACTGGGGAAAAGCTTATGTTAAATCTAATAATTCTCTGTTTCTTTTCCCAGTCTCCTCTGTTCTTGATGTTTCTCGACTGTGTTTGGCAGCTGCTAGAACAATACCCAGCAGCCTTTGAGTTTTCTGAAATGTACTTGACCATATTGTACGACAGTGCACGGATCTCATTGTTCGGCACTTTCCTTTTCAATTGTCCTCATCAGCGGGTAAAGGAAAGCACTGTGAGTATGAAGTGTTACACCTACTTGTCAAATACGAGAGTTCAGCATGCCCTTCTGGAAATAACATCATCTCAACTAAACGGTATTCCTTCGCATTTTTCAAAATGTCACACTCTGTTTGGGGCAAAATACTGAGCTCCCCAGATGAACGTGATCAGAATGTCCTTTCAGGTGATCTTTGCACAGACAGTAGCTAACTATGCAAGAAGAAAGCCTATTGAATTTATTTTTTTTTTCCTAGAAAAGCATTGTCATTGTACATTATTATTTGTACTCCTCTAGGGAACAGATTTGTATCTGGAACTGATAAAGTAGAATGACAGGCAATAAATAGAATTTCACACTTCAGGCAAACTTCGAAATCTCTTGACATAATTGTTTAAATAGCTGAAGAAGTTGGAAAAGACTGCGTGAAGTTCAAATAGTAATGCACAATGAAGGTATTTAGAAAACTGAACGCTTAAATTTGTTTTTGGAAACTGGAGCTTATCAGAACTGTGTGTAGAAAACATTTGACAGCTGATAAAAGTAAAACTTACTTATTTTGTTAAATATTTTCCCTTTAAAGCTGTAGGTAGCTACCTTACAAAGAAGTAAAGCACTGAGGGACTAGTGTATTCTCAAAATAACAATGGGGGGGGTTAAGAGTAAACAAACAAACAATTTAATAGCGTTGAAAAGTAGCTTTTGTTAAGTAAGCATTAGTCCTGCCTCTGCATTGCACAGATGAAAAACAGGGTGCAGCCGTTTTCTCCAGCAGCAGACTGACTTGCTGCTCTGTTGCTTTGAGCTGCAGCCACCTCTAAATTATATCCCTGCTCTTCTTTGCCCAATAGTTATGCACTGGTTTAGAATTAACATTTGTGAATAAGCCTGTTTTCTTTGATTTTTAATATGCCTGAATGTTAACTTCTTGCAGGAATTTGCCATAAGCAAAAATATTCAGCTGGGTGATGAGAAAGGCCTCAAATTTCCTTGTGTTTGGGACTGGTCTCTTCAGTTTACCAGCAGGGATCGCCTGCTCTTTCACAACCCTTTGTACATTGGAAAGAGTGCATCGTGTGTACAAAATGGAGCAGTGAAAACTTTTAAACGCTCAAAGGTAACTACAGTGATGTCTGTCTGTGAATGGACTGTTTCTGTGCTTCACCGTAAGGTGTTAATGCTTAAAATTTTACGGTTATATGGTGTTTTACACCCTCAGTTCAGCAATAGGAGCTTTAATTCTCTTAGCGTCCCAGCCTAAAGAAATGATTTTCTGTAGAAAATTGCTGTAGATGGAAATTGTTGAGCCTTGTGTTCCAGGACATTTTCTTATATGGCTGAGCTCAATGCCGACACTTGCGTTATTTCACCTCTGGAAAAGTGATGACATGCCACTCTTTTCCGCCAGGGTTGTCAGTTTTTTCAGTGAATGCTGATTAATTCAATCATTCATTGTTTTAGAAAGTCTAGAAAATGTAAGTATTTCTTTTTGAAGGCCACAGGTGGCCACACTGTTTGCCCTGTGAGCCCTGCAGTAGTGACTCACAAGCTCAGAACTGTTTAAATGTCACATCATTTCTCTGGATGATGCATCTTAGCAGCTCAGGGAGATCTGCTATTCAAATGAGCATAAAACTGAAAATTACCAGTATTTATTTTCTGCAGAAAAACTACAGCTCAACATTGCGAGGTGTCCCCCCAGCATTAAAAAACGGAATCATCAGTGAGCAAGAGTTCCTTCCAAGAAGAAACTCGCTGATACTGAAACTGAAACCGGACTTTTTACAGCAAACAGAGTGTCAGAGTAACAGTATGGAACAGTACTTCAGAGACTGGTTTGCAAAGCCTGTTGATTTGCACGGCGTAATTCTACCCCGTATCTCTGGAACACAAATAAAACTGTGGAAACTCTGCTACTTCCGCTGGGTTCCTGAGGCCCAGATTAATCGTGGTGGCTTCATCACTGCTTTCCACAGAGTTTCTTTGCTGGCAGATGAAGTAGACATGTTAAACCGGAATCTTCGGCAGTACAAAAGCAACTCTTCTTTGCAAGGCAACTGCTCGGAACTGGATCAAAGCAGGATGTACTTCAGAGCAAAGAGTTTAAATGACACCTCTGGGGCCCCAGACTTTCTCTCCTCCTCTTTTCCATTTTCTCCTGTAGGGAACCTATGCAGACGGAGCATTCTGGGAACACCTTTAAGCAAGTTCTTAAGTGGTGCCAAAATCTGGCTATCCACAGAGACACTTGCAAATGAAGACTAAGATGACGTGACGGTTTGAAGGTTTGGGGAGAATACAGCATATCATTATGTCTTTCTAAGTTAACACTGCTAAATGTGGCATCAAAAGCTGTAATAATTTTTATATACAAACATTACGTAAGTTTTGCACAAATATTTAAAAGCAAAGCGAGTCATGCTTCAAGTCGCACAATTTTGTCTTCAGTAGTTCTCATCTGGTAGGGCTTCTGGTCCTGAATTCCTTCTGTGTTTTTGTGGTTTGGCTCATTATATGCAATGGAGCATTTCATTAGTTAGTTGAAAGGCTCAGTGTGGTCACTAATGAGGGTTCTGCTTGAAATAACATTCTTCCCAGATAGTGACTGAAGTGACTCTTAGTCAAAACAACTTGGCAAATCAGAGTAGTTAGGTGCAGTGGACAGAGACTGACAGCTGAAATCTGGGAACAAACTATTCTATCGGATTGCCTCTTCAGGAAGAACCCTTATATGCATAGATACATACATACCTACCTACCTACTAATGTTCTGTGACTTGATCACCCTACGTATGTGTTAATGCAGTGTGTATCCACAGGGAGGGGAGTGTTCCCTTTTATTTCTCTCCCCAAAATGTATTCATTAACAATTAGTCAGATTTGTGCTCTTTGTCATGAGCTTGACTTTAGACCGTAGGAACCAATGTCAGGACAATGCACTGTTAACCTTAAAACATTTACTGTAGATACGGTGTTGTAGTAGCTTTAGAAGTGCCTTTCACTGGGAGGAAGCAGTAGCAAGATTACTCTAATGCAGCTGACCTGCCCCCCAACTTTTTACAAAAGATCGTTACAGTAAGTTCTTGTTCCCCTCTCCATTTCTGGAAATAACAGGAGGCCAACTCAAGAGACAGCAGGTTTTTCCTCTTTAAGGTTAAGCTTGTTTTGAAGTCTTGTGCAAGCCTCACTTTTTTTATATAAGCACCTCAAATACTCAGCATTGTATCCCTGCACAGATCCTGATCCCTGCTGACCCTCTCCTCGTCCTGTTGTAGGATGAAGTAGCTTTCAGCAGAATTCATACTTAAGCCCTGCTGGGTTCCAGAAAGGACATGCGCCAAGTAACCAAGTCCATGAGGGGTGCTAGTGCTGTTGCCGCTTGTAAGCAGGGGCTGGAAGGAGTGGTCAGTGGTGCCGCCTTTTTACATACATGCATGTCCATACAACAGTGCAACGGACAAGCACTGCTTGAGGGAATTAAATGCAACAGCCTCCCTCTGCTGTAAAACCTTTTACATGATACCTCTCCCCTGGATGCTGTGCCAGAAAAAGCGTCAAGTTTCACAGGGAGACAAGCAAGAGAGTAAAGTATACGGGGAGGGTGGAGGAATAGTAATGTGTCATTCTCATAGGTTAAGGCTTCTGTTGACTACTGTCTCTTAACAGCGAGGTTGTATTTTGTATTAACTGATTTCTGTGTAAAACACAACACTATTGAACCAGTGCTGAGCCCCTGTTCAGGTGCTGACTCACAAGTTAAGGCACCAAAGGCCTTATATGATAGAGTAGAAGCTATTCTCAGTTATTGGGGGTGGGGAGGGATAGGATTTGGCGCTCTTCATTTGTTGGTAAAACCAAATTGGTCTTCAGCACAGCCTAAATCACAATGTGGGTTTTGGATGTCTAAGATTGCTCAAGGATTCATTTCAGAGAATATGCATCCGGAGCAGCCTTAGAGGTACAAGCTCTGTGCTAGAAAAGCCCAGTGCATACAGGACCCTGTTTTCCCCAGGCTAAACAGTGCCCAACGTACCAAGCAGCTGGCGGGAGCCCTGGGTACGCTGCTTTCTCACACTGTGGTTGGTTTGGTGGGGAGAAGGGCGCAGCTTCCTTGTAAAGGTGAGCTAATGTGTGTGTGGGGGTGACTTCCTTTTTTAACTAACCAAACCCCCAAAACCCCGTTTTTATGCAAAGAAGCTGAGTGTGTGTGTGCACGTGTGAGTGCACGTGTGTGTCTGCGTGCAGACACGCACACGCGTGTTATGACATAATGCCAGATTGGTTCTGGTCAACTGTTTGTGAGGAAAAAACGTGTATTCACCTCAGTTGCCTAATTATGCTGCAAGACGGTCCGAGCATGTTAAATGGTCCACAAACTAGTTGTGTTTATTTACAAGCTTGCTGGAGCAGTCAGCTAACTTGTTGAATTAATTATTCAAATGTTTGTATTAGTTTACTTTTGTGATATTTTTTTTTTCATTAGCTTACTGCTTTCCCTGGCCTGATACTTGACAGAGAAGACCTCAACCTGTGTGCTTAATGTCTTTTGGTACCAATTTTTTTCTTTTTAAAATTACAGTTAAAACTAGGGTGTCTTTTTTCTTTTTTTCCTTAAAAGTGTAACCTTTTTGGTTTAAAGGTACCAAAAATGTGTAAATAAATTACTCCACACAGGCAGCTGGTGGAATAAAAAAAAAAAACACAAACACACAATTAATGTTTAGGCTAGTACCCTTTGGGGGAAAAAATGGGTACTATATTTAAACGGGATTGTGTTTTATAAGATTTCAGACGTTTTTACATGTCAGTTCTAAGATGTGTACAGATGCTGCAGATGATCTTTGTATTTTATATATATAGCATGGGAGGGAGTTAAAAATAATATGCCTTTATAATAAACAAAGCCTGTCTAAATATCTATTTGCCAAACAGACTTAAAAAGAAATTTTATGCAGTTCAAAAAGGGGAGTTAGGCAAGCAGAGGCTGAGATGGCGATAAGCGTGAGGGAGGAGGGATGGGGGCCCCTCCTGCAGCGAGGACGGGGCGCTATCCACGTTCCCCTGGAAATGTAGGCAAGGTTCTGCTGCCTTGGGCTTGCACGGGCCTTGCCTTCTGAGGCGTTCGAACAGCTGCTGTGTGTCTGCGTATGCACACGTGCCTGTGTCTGTTGTTTCTTCCTCTTAAGTTAAACAGCTTCATTTTTTTAATTTACTTGTGAAAGACAGGTACTAAATGTTAACTTTAGAATATTCTCCACTCTGCACAGTTGCCTTATCAATAGTCAGTAGGGACTGCTCTGAACATCTTCAGTGACTTTCAAAAGCAATTTTGGGGTGTGAGTACATATCTTTAACTTCTGTGTACAGAATACTGACATACAAGTGTGTGTATATATGTGTGTGTATGTGTGTATATATATATATATGTACACCTTTTCAAATTTTAATTTCTGTTCACCATTTAAAACAAGATACTGTTAATGCCATTTTGGTGGTGCAAGAGTAGAAAAACTACCAAGCAGCTTACCTTTTTTTTGTCTGTTTCTAGAAAACGTGCACTATTTTGGCTGTTACTGGCTGTTATATCATGACTTTTGTGCTACACTGTAAACCACGCGGGGGGGAAAGGCGAAACGCTGGCTGATATGGTTAAAGTGTACCTCCAGTGTCATTAATTACTGCGAGGTAGAGTGTATTGTAGACTTAGTGATCATGGTAGTACAACTTTATTCATCATTTGCTGCCATGTATCAAAGAAATTTCTCTCATTCCAGAAATGCATTGGAAAGTGTGTGTGTGTGTATATGCATACCCAGGCCTGCACATGTGCTTCATGTGCACCTGCCTGCAATACCACTTTGCTATTAACTGCCTTGTCTTTTTAATGAAAATGTAGCAAGTGGGGCAAAGGTTTTGGCTTACTGTCAGACAGACAGACATTAAAACCAAAAAATTTCTAACACGCATTTAAGCAAAGGACGAAATCTTAAATTTGCCTCTAGTGTAAGAGACAAAAATCTGTACCTCAAATTGCTCTAGGCAGTAGGTTCCTAATGCTGTTGCTGTGATCGTTTAGCATTCACTATTTCAACTGAAACTAAAACCTTTGTGCCTGATAATGATTTATTGAGTAAAGTAGCAGTGCCAGGAAGATTATAAAATCCTGGTGCTGAGTTGTGAATGTGAAGTAAATTAGACTAAATAAAAGTTCATACCTTTCCACAGTGACCTTCAGGCAGTTTTCTTTCACTTCCTCTAATAAAAATAATAGTGGGGGGTTGTGTTTGTTTTTTCCAAGAAAAGCAGCGACACTGTGCTCTAGAAAGATGAGTAATAAAAAAGATGTGCAAATGATCTTATTTTCTCACTACATTCTATTACAGTGTCTGCTGTTGGTATGGTAAGCAGAATTGCTGATATCAGGAAAACTTACTCAGTACGAGAATGAAGACTCCAGAGAAAACATGTTGGCTATGCGTTGAAATGGAGACAAACTCACAGGATTTTGGTGTCTTAAGAGAACTCATCCTTTGGGTTCCACTTCAGTTGGCCGACTTATTTCTGAATGAGAAATCACATCAATTTATGGGGGGCAAAACTGACCATAATGAATGACACACTGCAAATCAGTGCCGTGATCCTCGAACTGAACAACTCCTGTCTACTACCAGAAATATTTCCCCTTTATACAGGTAATGCAGATATTTACCACAGAAGGAGCTGTTAAATAAATTATCCTTTCATACTTAGCAGCACATTAAAACAGCATTTAAAAACAAAAGTTTTATGCCTAACTCTATGCCATCATTGACCCGCTGTATTTTTTTTAATATTGAAGTGAAAAACTGAAATACGTAATACAAAGTGGGGACAGTTGGAGAACCACGCTGGTCCTGACAGTCTTGGGAATGCACTAAACTTGCACCTTGCAAGGAAACTTGCACAACATAATGAACTCAGCCTACACAGGCAACATGGAAATGATCAGGACTTGATGCACCGCATTTTTTACTCTAGAGGATGTTCTCAGCTGGTACTAGTGTGATTGCAGCTGTTTCTCTTTACTGGGCAAAACCCCTAGATTGCCTTTCATCGAGTAAGTTAGGAATACAGAAGAGAAAGGCTTTGTTCTTCTGAACACAAAGTGACATAAACTAAATCACAGAATCAATCAGATTGGAAGAGACCTCTGGGATCATCGAGTCCAACCGTTGCCCTTACACCACTCTGTCAACTAGACCATGGCACTAAGTGCCACGTCCAGTCTTTTCTTAAACACAGCCAGAGACGGTGACTCCACCACCTCCCTGGGCAGCCCGTTCCAATGTCTAATGACCCTTTCTGAGAAGAAATTCTTCCTAATGTCTGACCTGAACCCCCCCGGCACAGCTTGAGGCTATGTCCTCTAGTCCTGTAAATCATAGTGACAGATCTTCTCAGACTATTTTTAGAATGTTTTGTGCTAAAAATAACTACAGTAATGTTGCAAGAAACCAGAATTTTAGAAGAAACTACTTTTAATAAGCAGCAGCCAGTAGTGTGTGTGTGTAACGCCAGTTCCTTTAAAAACACCCGTTACCCCTGTGATGAAGACCTCTGTTGTCAACTGAGGCGTTTACTCTTGCCTCCAACCGCTTGCACGTGACAGACTTCTACTGTAGCGCCCAGCTGCTTCAGTTCGCTCAGCCAGATTATCTGCTTGTGGGACAGGCGATCATTGGGCCCTTTCACTTCCACCAGCTACAAAGAAATGTGAATAATTAGTAGTGTGCCTGTGGAGGACCTGAAAGAGCATTAGCTCCCACAGACTACTATAAGTATTCTTTTATGGCTGTTATTTGCAACAAAAATAATAAAGATTTAGCACAACAGAAGGCCCAGGGGGCGCTAAATTATTAACACATGTTCCAAAGTAACTAAGAGAATGAATCCACCAAAAACACAGACAGAGGCACTGGTGAATGAAGATACCACATATTCAAAAAAATCAATCAATCATCTGCAACCTCACTTGTTCCACCTGATACTGACAGCAACTTATGCAGATGTGCTAGAGAACTAATTTCTGCTATGCAGCTGTTTTATAAACATGTAACAAGTTATTCCAGCAGCTTAGAAATGTCCAGTAGTCTTCTAGCACCTATTCCACTGCACAAACCATGACTGTTTACACAATTATTGTCCCAGAGAGACACAGTTGTTGTAGTCTCATATATTCAAGTTTTTGTGTAAGTGGTGACATGAACACCCCTTGCTAACAACAGCCAGAACGTGTATGACTGATTGATAACAGCTGATTTACAGTAATTTTAATCAAAGACCTATTCTACAACAATACCTCTTGCTGTTTCTCATTAAAGCTACAGCAAAATGCACTGAAATTGCAGATAAACAATCACCCACTACTTGCCATAGCTGCTGGGCAGAAGAGCAGCACGTTTAACTCCACCACAACAGGAAAACACAGTTTGTATCGGCTGACAGCTGGGAGGTTTTATACCTAAGGGTAAGATCAGCTGAGCACTATTGCCATGATCTTCCAGTATACCTTGAAGTCATTAGTGTGAGTACGCCACACAACCAGGTCAGGAAGCCCCCCTCTGCAATGGCGTAGATCCTTGGAGAGTCGCCTAAAAACACCACTCAGAAACATTCCTCCAAGGCAAGAGACAAGACTCTGAAAGAGAAGTTTTGGTAGTTGGCTGTTTGTTTGTTTTTTGTTTTTTTTTTTTATTTCCTGTACAGCCATTTCCCAATGCTCACATGGATGTTCTATGGCCCATCCCAGTTTTTTTGTTTAGTCACATATAACAAGAAACCCAAGTAGATGTTATCTACAGCAATTTCCCTGCTGCATTCTCAACTACTGCTGCAGGAATCATCGCTGTATCAGAAAAAGTAAGTACTCGGGATTAGGGAGAATTGTGCGTAAATCCCCAGTCAATTCCTCCCTCCCACCACTCAGTGCCTCAGTACAAACTGTGAGCACTGTACGGCCACGTGTGATTTAAGGACGAGCCTAATCAGACAGAGTGCCCATTCTCGACAACAGTTACTTACCTGAACTTGCTGGAGGGAAATAAACCGCCCCCAGCTAACCAGTGCTGCTGCTTTTCCCTCCTGAGCGGTCCAGGTGTCAGCGATCAACTTTGCCAGTGTCTCTGAGGAAGCTGTATGAAGCTGCTGGAGTCTGGCCTCAATGACATCCCTCCTGTTCTCATAGAAGCTGTCAGTGTATAAATCCAGAGGGAACGTCTGTATAAAAAGGTAAATACAGCTCTGAGGAGCTGCCAGCAAAGTAGCAAGTCCATGACAGTGCCCTACTTCATATTTTTCTTACATCTCAACTACAAATTCACTCAAACACTGAGTCGATTTAACTTGAACATGTCCACCACATAAACCTTTATGAAATGGGAAAAGATTTGCATATATTTTAACACCCAATGCCACTGCAACAAATGCTGGCCACATCTTAGCCTGTGCTCTGTTGGTTTTTGACCTCTAGACAGAAGTTTCCTTTACCAGACAATAAAGAGCTACCAGCTGCTCTCCTAACTCTCCGAGAGGCAACATTCTACTCAGGAGTTGGAATCAGTATCAAGACTGCTCAGCTGCAGTGAGCAGTTTGAGGTGGGAAGAACAAAGCAGTCATGAAACTGGGGAGTATCCCTTAAGCCTCCTAAAAGCAGAGCACCTTACTCATAGCACTGAACATGTTATTGTACTAAGTCACTGCAGCAATTACTCAATTTTGAACACAGCTGAAAAAGGCTATCAAGCAGTAGCTGAGTGCCGTTCTAGCTTTTCAAAATCAAATGCACAGGCTTAGATAAGGGCAAATTTCAGCCTTACACAAACTGCTGCCACAGCTAATCCCACAAAAATGCAGCCTAGGAATGACTGAGAGAATCAGGTGTGAGCTGTTAGCTCATCATTGTTCATGCCTGAGGCTCATCATAGCTGTGCTCTACATTAATAAGTAATAGCTAGTTTTAAAAAAAAAAAAAGCTGCAAATGAGCTGTAAATGCTGGGCTGCTTTTTCTCTTTTTTAAGTAGGCGTAATCTGCATATAAGCATTATATAAATGGAAATGTATTTAGAAAGGCAAGACCTACGGTAAATGGTAGTTTGCACTGACAAAAGAATACCTGCTTTTGACACATTCATACAATCATGGCATCTTACAAGACCAGCAGTTACTCCACAAGAAGAGTTATTTTTCCATTTACCGGTATTTGCACGGCCTTTGGAGCTACAGCAGTCCCTTTCCTGGCCTGTCTATGAGCCTGCACGTGCCTTCATGTCCCACCTCAAAATTCCAAAGCAAGAAGGACAACCATACCTCAGTTCTTTCTGCAAACACTATTCAACCCTAAATTTACTTGGTTAGATGAACGCAAGAATCAAGTAGTAAAAAGCCATTTCAAAGAACAGCCATTACTCTGTAGTAAGTTGCTTCTTTCCATCATTGAGTAGCTCTCCACAGATATGCCCAAGAACATAACCAAGTGCTTGTGGCTTAAGCAATTATTTCAAGACATGACTATACACAGACTCATAATCCATGTCAGCATAAAATAATTAAAAAAAAAACAGGTTAAACTTCAGATTAGTGGACCAGAGAGCAATTCATGTATTCATAGTTCTGCGTTTAGTTCTATTGGCCTAATAAAATAACTGTACTGTTTGGTTCTCTACATTTTTACATCCTTTGCTTAAGGGACTATGTAAGGATGGCCTTGAGGGAATGTATCTCTCCCACTCCACCAATTAAAAAGAGGTATTTGTAGTGGTCACTAATTAGGGAGACAGCCATCTCCAAAACCACCAGGTGGTTTTTGACTTGGCCACAAGGATTTCTACTTCATACTGATGAAGAAAAATAAAGAAAAGGGGAGTGGGGAGAAAAGACATGAAAAACCTGCATGCTTTACCTCTGAAATAAGAATTTTCTACCTCAGCTATTTCATACTGATATAAACCTGTAATTTCTTACAGTACAAATAAATCCAGTTAAGGAAGAGGGCGGCACTGGCTGGGCTACCTCTTGGCCAGGGTTTCAATTAGAAGCAATGGCTTAAGGCGGAAAAAAGATGACAATTGTCTGGCCTTTTTCAGTTCTATGACATTTGAGATGGCTTTTTAGGGTTTTCTTAGCAAATGTGATCAAGTTTTCTAATTGCAATTATTAGAACTCTTTCTAGCTGTAATTTGCAGGATGTAAAGCATTTAGCTAAAAGGCACACATTCACCTGGAATCATTAATCTTAGGGTGTGGCAGGGAGTTGTTGTTGGGGGGGGGTGTAGTGTTGTTTGCTTGTTTCTTTGACAAAAAGGATGGATGATCCCAAAAGCATAAACACGTTGGGGTGGAGTGGGTGGGGGGTGTTAGCAAACCCGAGATTAAAAATGTGACTTCCCTTTAAAGGCTATTGAAAAGAGAGAGACTCTTTTTTTTTCTTTTTTTTTTTTTTTAAATGGCATGCGTCACCTTCAAATCAGATGAACAATGCTATGGTATAGCTGTGTTCTGCCACTGACTATAAAGGAAACTTTCACCAGTGAGTTCAGACACAGGACATATGCTTTTAGCCAGATAAATCCCACTTCATCTGACAGGCAATCCAGACTTACATAGCAATTAGTTACTGAGGAGGCCTTTAGTAACAAGCCCAATATAACAAATAATAAAACCAAGCAAACACCAAGATCTGTCTGGAAAGTCCCTCAGAATTAAATGTTAATCTAACCCCGAACAAGAGTTTAACATGGTTAGAGTCATGGCAATGGGTAAAGAAATTAACTAAAGCAAGCCTTTCAAAACTACCTGATAGGAATTTCTGAAAACGTCGGGTATGTCATCCATGAAAATGATATCCCACATTAGAATACCATAGAGCGTAATAAATGTTGAGCCTTCCCCATGAATACCTGAAGGGAAAAAAAAATAGTAAAAAATGGAAACGCTAATTTCTACAGCAATCTCGTATGAAGAGCTGCTAAATCATCGTGATCCAAAATAGAAACATGCTATGGTCAGGTTTATACACAGCTGAAGTCAGCATATACTAACATTACAGCATCAAGTTGTACGTGCAGTTTATTACTTCCACAACTTGCTAATGCTTTCCATTTCCAGGCTAGTGGCCTCCATTCCCAGCGGAGGATTCAATTGCTGTGCCCTGTCACGAATACAGTTTGCCGTTCTCACTTGGACAATTTTTAATGCACAAAATTTTTATTTTTTTACACTAAAAAAAAGCAATATATTAATAACAAAATGTTTATACATATAAAAAAGGTTTGTACTATATATATATACACATACATGTGTACATACACATATACAGAGCTATACATATATGGATACATGTGTGCTCAAAGTGATTACTCACCACCAGACGACCAATGCCCAGTCAGTATACTAAAAATGTAACACATTAATAACAAAATGTTTGTATATATAAAAACAGTTTTTATCACATTTACATATATATAAAAACATTTTGTTACTAATATATATACATTTTTCAGTAATACTGGCTGAGCATCGGTCTGCTGGTGGTGAGTGATTGCTATATATATACTATATATACATATAAAAACATTTCTTATATGTCATATATTATATAGTAATAAGAATAGATAGTATGACACATATACTATATAATACACACTATATAACATGTAATATAGTATAGCATAATAATGTAACTATTTAAATATTTCATGTGTAATTATAAATATATAATTTTATATATTTATAGCATATAATTGTACGATGTATATAAATTTACATATGTTCTATAGTATACTATAATATATAATAATATATGCGCTACATATACATATATAAATTAGTTAATACACATTATCTCATATATCATGTATTATGTGTTATATGTTAGATTATATGTTTTATATTACTCTATTAGTATCATATTGATCATAATATATAGTAAAAACATAATATGTATATTTATAGTATATAATTAGTTCTTGCATATTGTAGAATATATATTATTATATTAAATTGTATTATATTTATTTTATATATCATAATTATATATAGTGGAATATTTATAATACATTACATTATCTAAGCAATATTTAACATCTGTATGGACACATTATGTCTTTTATATATGTGTACGTATATATGTGAACGTACATATATAAGTATGTTGATATGAACATATGCACACACACATATACACACTCTCTCTCTCTCTCTCCCCCCCCTCCCCCACCTCCCCCCCCCCCCCCCCCCCCCCCCCCGCCCCCAACCTCTCTGGGCAACCTGTGCCAGTGCTCAGTTACCCTCACGGTGAAAAAGTGTTTCCTGATGTTCATCTCTCTCTCTCTCTCTCTATGTTCATACATGTATGTGTCTCCCTATGTTCACATATATGTGTTCATACATGTATGTGTACTGTTTTCATGTTCTAGTACCAAAAATCAGTGGAAGTTTACCTTTCCTTAATGACACTCCCTGAAATGACACTGCTAACATTTTACCCCTAACAAATAAAATAGTTGTTCACTGATAAGAAAGGCAAAGTAAGTGATTTTCTATGGAGATGATAAAGAAGAAACGTTGGGTTTTTTTCCTAACACAATTCAAAACCACCTTAGGTTCATGAAGGCAGCAAATAATTAAAGGCCAGGAAGCAAGTCAGGTGGAAAATACATATTCGAGCATTTTGGTAAGGAAATTACATATTACAGCCATTTGGGAAGGAAACAGAATCAGAGGAAAAACTGGTCTAATGAAATCGGCTAAAACTGGTCTATTAACTAAACTGCTTAGTAAATTGGTTCTTTACTCTCCCACAGTCATTTTACTGTACAAAAAAAAATAGTTAGTTACCCTGATCAAAACCATTCTGCCTGTAATGCGTTAATGCCAGCTCTTCAACTGAGCACATGACAGTGGACATGCTGAAGTCTTCACCTCCTTCTTCATCACCAATATCCTCCATTAGAAATACAGATTTTCCCATTCCCACCTGAGGACACATCTTTCCTTTGATTGTAACCTGAACACAGTAAAAGAACTAGTTACCTTCCAGCATCACATTTAAAAAGCTTTAGCCTAGATATTTGAATCTCTCCTAAAATACACATGCCTCCTTTTCAGTTTTCCTAAAACCAGAACTAGACTTGTTTCCAAAAATCAAGTGAATAAAATTTAACCTGCCATTCCCCTGAAATCATTCTGTTTGGCTTTTATAAACTGGCAACATTTTCAGAAAAAAAAAGTCTAGCAAAAATGCTGGGCAGATGGGAATATAGTCTTTCTATATGCAGGACCAGGAAGAAAGAATACAGATGACTGAGGACACTGATTCTGGACTGAGAAGAAGAAGGGCTGTAGGGAGATACGTGGTGACGAGGCTGAGACAGAGAGTGAGTATCTGGTCTGACTTTGCCCAGATACAATTTTCTTTGCAACAGTAGGGAATAGAATGAGTTAAAAAAAAACCATTCCAATATGATGCAAGTGCACCATATTGCATACCTGCATAGTGCATATTTACAGTGCATAACTCCCAAAGGTTCACTAAAAAAACCTTGCATTTTTGAGCCATTAATCTAAGGCTGACAACACGCCGAGGTTACTATTGCTTTTTCTTACACGCAGAATGCTTGGCCTGAAGACACCAGAGGCAATGCACTGATTTGATCAGACTCGACAGACAGAAAGGTTCTGAGAGTGTTGCTGGTAAATCAGTGGCATTTGTAGCAGATCAGATTCGTTACACATATTCAGTAAAGCAATGAAAATTAAATCAGTAGAAGTATTTGTTTTAGAAACACATTTGTATTCATTTTCCTGCAGCACAAATAAGTCAGAGGCTGGTGCATAGCATGTAACAAGTCTCCCAGATTATTTTTAATTCTCAGAAGAAAAAAGACCTTATCAGTTGTTATTTCTCAGAAACCAGCAGCAACGTTACGTACATGTGTCACATCCTCCACAGTTATGACTGGCAGATCATAAAACAGGCATCGGAACTGCTTGCAGCTTGGCGAGTCTCTGATTCGCAGGGCCCGCTGGTAGAGAGAGAGTCGATGCCCGGTACGTACAAATGGGTCTGCCAGCCCATTTCTAATGCAGTCAATGGCCTAGCAAAGAGCAAGGTAACAAGCAATAATTTAGAAAGACCTATGCACTTCTGCCTGTTCTTACTAAGCCCAAAAGACCAGCTGATTTAAGGAGCACAAAAATTTGAATGTAAAAAACCAGCATAAAAGACAGGGCCACCTTTCTCACTTACGTACTGAAGTTCTAACTAGTAAGTAATATTTTGCACTAGTAGGCTTCTGGATTCAAATTTGCACTAGTACAGTAAAAAGAAATTACTCTCCATTTGTACTGATAAATAGAAGATTAAGGAAGCATAAATTCTACATAAGCGACCAAAAAAAAAGAGTTGGTTCTAAGATAAATCAGTTTAATATTTTTAAGCCAGTTTCTTAACAGCACGTAACATAGGAACAGAAGGACCAGATCAGTTGTGCAAGAATGTACACACAGAACAAACTTTAGACCATGCACTACTGCACTGAAGAACATCCAGGGTTAAATATGGACTCCAAAAATTAATTCAAGTCATGGTTCTGACATACTCTCTTTCTGTGACTTGAGGAAGGCGCTTTGATCTAATTTATAAATAAGGAACTGAGACTAACTCTTCCTTTGTACAACTTCTAGTTCCAAATCTGGAAAAAGCTTGACATGGGGGTATAAGATGCAGAAGAGACAACTGCAGACACTTGACAGCCTACTTCCTTTTAACATACTTAGAGAATTAAAATGCCACACAAAATACGAGCATTTTAATCCCAGTTCTTAGTGAGGCAAGGAAGCAACACCAAGGAAAAAAAAAAGTCATTTAAATAACTCTACAACTGCTACTGTTCCTGGACTTAAAACTTCTTTTTACCTCTATTTTTCATTGCCAAATTAGCCAGGTATCTTGAGTGTGTTTAATTAGACTGGTCGTCTTCATCTTTTAGTTACAAGTTGATTTTCAGTTTGCCCATACTTCACAGTGACCTAAACAGTCCTACAGAGTTTCATTTTCAATCACTGACAATATTGTTACAGACAGGAAAAATGGACATCAAATCGTTTTGCCTGTAAAAGACCTTTAAGATCATCAAGTCCAAATTCTTCATGCCTAATGGTGTTCTATGCAACAGAAAAAAGCAGGCCAGACAAGGATGAGGGTACATTCAATATTCAATTTCTTAGGAGAAACTGCTTGCCTGACCTTGGGATTGCTACCAATATCTGCATTTTCAGGAAAGCCTACCTTGCTGTTCTTCTCATAAGAAGTATTTTTAAAAAAAATGTTTTAGAAGTATTTTTTAAAAAATGTTTTCAGACAATGACGGCAGTGTTTCCAGCTTTACAGCATGCAGCTGTGAAGACAGATACCTTCTTAGTGTTTTTCAAGTGCTGATGCAAATTCAGAGCTAGGCGATCCCACCATCGCCCTCTGCTGTCAGTACAATACACATCCTGAGACAGAAGAGTCTGCAGCTCCTGCACCGCTTCCTGTAGCAACAGGATTACATCTTTATTAACTGAGGTAGAAAACCAAGTTGAAGTTTCATTATATAATTAGCTTGACACTTTCCCTTCTAATTACTGGGTACTATAAAACTTTGTCTCTGCGCAATTAAAACCCCATTTTTACTCCAGCACCCAATGCATTCAGGTGCATGGGTATATCTTAAAAAAATCTACAATGGAGATATTTTTATGTAAACTTAAAGGTTATCTGCCAAAAATACAGTATTTTTGTCCTTTCTGTATTCCTTATTGTATATGAAAAAGACATGAATATTACTTGTTGCCTTTTTGCAGAGGCAAAGTCTTTTTCAAAATAATCTGATTTGCTCTAACATGTAAGTAAGTCAGAGGCCGTTGGAGATGTTAGCTCCTAATGTGAAGAGGCAGGGATTTCATAGAAGGCTTTTCTTCCAAGATTTTCTTATTTAAAAGCAATAACCGAATCTGGTGAAACACAAATATCTTTAAATAATGAAACAACAATGTCTCAGCAACAGTCTTATGGTACATTACATAAGGTAAATCTCCAAAGCATAAGCAGAAATCAAAACAACTTAAAACTTTCTAAAGCAGCAAGAAAAAAAGGCTCTTTTTCCTTAAAAGTAACATGTTAAGAGAACTGTAGCAAGTTCTGGGAAACATTATCACCATTTTCCAGCCACAGCAGAAATGTAAATGGATGTACAATGCTACAATAAACACACATTTCTATTCACTTCACCACTTTACCTCATACATGTGAAGTCTCTGCAAAATTTCAACACCTTGAGAAAGGATTCTTGTATACACCCAGCCAACTGTGAAATGTCGCAGATACTCAGGTAAAACTCTGTGATAGCTGAAAGACAAGAGCAGCTCAGATCAATTTAATGATGGCCATTTAAACTCTTAAAATTCTCTTACTAAGAATACTCATACCTAAAGCATTTACAAAAAGTAAATGCCTTATGTATCAAAACTGAACTGAAATTAGTATTCCAGCTGCAAATTCAAGAACCCAAAGTACGAAAATAGTTTAGCTGAGGTAGCAGGCGCAAGTTGCACTTGCACAGCATATTTTGGTTTCAACAGCCAGTAGAATTATTAGTTAATAAGTTTTACATCAGATGCAAAACAAAAATTTATTAAATCATGTTTTGTTACTGCCAACTTGTTCTCATAAGTCAGAAGGTTAACTTTAGAAACACAGCTGAGTAAAAGAAAAAGCCTAGGACAGGCATTTCCTGCCATAAAAGATGACCAATATCTTTTGGGTAGGCACCTCTATGTTTCAAGACAAAGTCTTTTGAATGTCTTAGTGAAATCAAAATAGTTTTTTCCACTGTCTTCAGTGTGAAATGGAATAGACCTCCAAATGACCATCTATGAATATTATTTTAAATCAGTTGCCATGAAAATGAATATAATGCAAACATAAGGCTTTAACTTTAGTGTATCACTACGGCAGAAAACAAAATAATAGAAAGAAAAACTGATGAAGGACTCTTCAAAAACAATACACGTTATTTCAGTTCTCTTTAGTAACGTTTCCTGAATGACACCCACTTGGAAGTTCGAAGAGATGAACAACCCAGTATGTTTTCCCATAATCTTTGCAACATTCTTTTGTTCACAGTGAATTTTAAATTCTGCTTATTGCTATTTGTCTAAAAGCCATAAAAACAAACTATGACAAGGGAAAAATAAGGCTATTGTTCTCCTGCATTCGCACACATAACAAAAATGTTCTGGTGCTTTATCCATGCCTACCAACTCATTCCCAAGGTTTTATAAAAAAGGCCTTCTCATATAATCACTTAAAAGCTAACCAAACAATCAGGAAGTTCAAAGCTTTCATGAATATTAAAGCTTCTAAATTTATCAGTCTTAAATAATATCACTAGTCTATAAGCCTCTCTCAAAAGAAAAAGTACCAAAAGTAAGATAATACACTTAATAGTTTCATATGAACACTAGGCTACTTTCCAATTCACTACCTCAAAGAGGGGTGATTTTTCAGTTCATTCCAGGTTTCTTTAGCACACATATATAGATGATTAGCTTCTTCCCAGTTCCCATTTACCATTGCAGTGGCTATATCATTTGACAGATGAGCAGCAGTTGCATACCTAAGGGAGAAAAACATAATAACTGTATTAGGCTCAAAAAGCATTTATGGTTAAACGAAATCAACTCCTCCATACCTTTTAAAAGCTCACTTTTAAAATTAAAAAATACCTTTTAAAAACTCCCTTTCAATCTCCAAAGACACTGAACCATGCAGCCAACTTTATTTTTAATCTTGTAGGATCAGCAGAGTTTACACTAGCAGGGTACATTATGTTCAAAATTACTTATAAACTAGAGAACGGTATTTTTTGCTTTGTTCAGAGCCCATTTTAATAATCATCACAGAAAATAAAGAAACAACTTTCACCATCAGATGATCATCAAGAAAATAAATATGCTATTTTGGTTCAAAATGCAACCGCTGTGAATTACAGGTCCTACCTGGATACAAAAATGCATTTAAAATCATTGCAAAAGTGCACTTCTACCTATTTACATCTGGAGTTCTACATGATTAATTCTTATTTGCTACACAAGTACTGCAGTAAAGCTTTTCTAGCAATAAACAGATTTCCAAACTGCCAAAGCTCCCCCTACCTGATAAGATCTTCTCTGTCCCGGAAGACCTGTGTTTTCCTGTTTACAGTGTAACTGGGGAATACCATACGCCCCATGTTTACCATTAGGACTGTGAAGAGCTGGCCTTGACCAGCACTACCAGCTTCTTCATCCTCCATTGACTCAGACAGTGAAAATAGCAGCAGAATTCGAGAAAAGATGGCCCGAGGGCCTTTACAGACTCTGACAGATTTTCCAGCCAGGTCCTTCACCCTGGAAGGACAAATAAACTGATTATAACAAATGGTTTTTACTATCACTTACAAAAATTCAAATATACTGAATGAAGTATGAGAATAATTTTGTTTTCAAGCCAATTAATGTGTAAGCTTGATTTTCCTTGAAAGCAGCAGCTTGAGAAGCTATATAGTGCATGTAACCTCTAGTGAAAAGTCAAAGAAATGCATTAACTAATAAAAAGTTTAAGGGCCAAACTTCAAGCAGAATAGAATTGGAACTAACTGCCCTTTGGGTGCATCCACTCCTGTTGCTATGCCAGGCAGCACCAACAAGCAACAAGATGTGGTTTGCTGTTAGGACAATGCTTACAGACCACAATTTGAGATCCCTTGTTTTAGGGTATATCACCATTAGCACATGTTCATCCAGACTTTTCATACAAGACAAGATTTCTGTTACTTGACCACAGGACAGCACAGATTTAAAACACTATTTTCTCTGATCTCATAGGGTAACTAGTATTTCAGCTGTCAACTGCAACAAAGAGCATTACACTCCCAAAGTCGATGTGGCCGAGCAAGTAAGTATCAGTCTCTTTTCTTGGAGGAGGGAGTAAGCCAGTGCCAATGACTTTTTTGGAATGTAACTAATTTTCCCAGGTTCCTTTCCATTTCCTGAACACATTTTTTCTAGCCTTCCTTTGTATAGTTTAAGGCAATATTCTGAAAACAATTTTGTTTGTTAGAGATATTCATACAAATTATGCATCATGCATTGTCACATAGTTCAAATATCTAGTATCAAACAGAAAAAATGAAATCTCAAGTGATATAAAGTATCTTCATACTGAAGTTTTCAACACCTGGATTAGAACGAGGAAACAACCACAACTCCTCAAATTAAAACATCCTTACTCATCACAAAGTCACAACATCCTCTAACACAAGATAATCACGGCTGTGGCTATGATCACTTCACCTGTTCTCCTGAGGACCAAATGAAGTGAATTCCTACTGGAGACAATGACACCAGTGTGAAATACTATTTTTAACAGAACGGGAACCACTAGAGCTCCTGTTGTATTTTAAAAACAACAAAGACCAAATAAAACTACTTTAAAGAAGCCAACCATACTGTGCAAACCTCCCAGTTGTGAAGCTCTGCAAGCCCAGCACTAAGCTAGCATAGACCTCTCTCTTGGCATAAGGAAAGATGACCGTACTGATTCACGTAATAATCATTCCTCATGGAGGGATGATTTTAAAGTTCTTACTCCAATACTAAGCCCCTTTTAATACAGGAATTGTGTGGAGAATCACATGATAGATTTCAGGAGGGAATATCTGTCCAATAAACATAGCCATGCAAAACTTGACAAAGCTTTCTATCTCTCTCATTTGAAAAAGAATACCACAGGAGAGACAAATTATGTTACTGAAGCAAATGCAGTACATATTGATATCTGTCAGCTTTCTACCCAACCTGCATTTTGTACAGAAAGGATTCCACAATTACTGAGTTCAGACCCTAGCTCTCCAGCCTACTAGACAAGCTAACTGCTACACAAGCAACCTTTGTTTATATGCAGTATTATTCAAACAGTTACATTTGGGTATTAGTTACTAAGAAAGGTAACTGCGTAAGAAAGCTTATTAACTCCAGAACTGACTTGTACCCCAGCATCAGTACCCTGGCTGTTACTTTAGTTCATATTCCTAGACTTTTTGTGGATGTTCTAGCTACAGATCCAGCCCTAGACACCAAGAATGGTAATGCTGTAATCACTCCTATTAGGGCAGAATGACACCTTAAACCTGAATCTGGACCCCAGAAGACCTGGAAGTCAAGGGCATCTGATATACACAGCTGTGATACCCACAGCGAAAAAATTTACAGGAAAGAAAGTACACTTTGTCAAGCAAACAATCTTTTCCCTTTAAAAATATTGGCGAAAAGGTTCTATGCTAAAGTACAAAGTCAGTCACAAAAAAAAAGATTATTGCTCCCCTCTAATTCTACTAAAAGAGCTCACCCAGCACACAAACATCAGATAGTTGCTTTAACAGGCAATGACTTTCCCTATGCTTTCCCAGATGTTTTCCTGCACTGATTTTGCTTTAAATAATTCAGAAATATTTCTCTGTGTAACTGTGTAACTTTGAAGATAATCATGCCCACAGCTGAAAAGCATGACATAGTTTTAAAAAAAAGTCTAATGTTTACCCTTCTGTTTAACCCACTCTGACTCAAAGTTTAATGCTGCCCTTTTTTATTCATAAATTTACTACATGCATTCCTCTCTTCAAAAGGCATCTGGATTGAGTCCTTTGAAGCGTAACTTACATTCACCTGCAAAATTTAACTATAAACAGAGTTACCTTTTTAAAATCACTGTCCCAATACCAGCCTGACTCCTGCTGAAGACTGAACGTTGTTTTGCCAACCTCAGAAAATCATCCACAAGTAGCTGTTTCTGACCATTTGGGTTTGGCAAGTGAAAGATCTTTGCCAATGTTTTTAGCTCAGGTGCTGAAAGCAAATCCAACCCTTCACACAGGTCTTCCAGCTCAGATTCTAAAAGTAAAATGATCCATATATATTCATTATGTGCTATACATATATACTCAAGCAACACCTCAAACAGGTTATATGTATATACATTCGTATAACCTAGTACTAATCTAATTATTTAGATTCTTCAAAAATGTATTATCGATGCTAGCTGGTTCAGCTTGAAATTCATACTCTTCATAGGTCCAGTTTGAAGAAGTGGAATATCAGAAAAAAATCCCTTTGCAACTTCAAAACAAAAGAAAATATAAATATTTACCAAAAATGCTGTTCAGAAAAACTTGTCTTCCTGATGATTAAAACTTTGCCCAATGCAAAAAGAAGTGCTGCCACGGAACAGCAATAGCAGAGCTGCTCGACAAGGGGGAATGAGCCAGGAGTCAACAGTGACCACAGCACTGGCAGTGCCCTCACCAACCCTGCTGTAGTCCCACTGTAAATGAACAAAACGGGCAGAGCAAAAGTCCTGAAAACAGATTCCACTGGCAGCCCCAAAAAGGCATGATGATGAATCAGGTCCAGGGTCGATCTAAGAGAGATGAGCCGGACATAAGACTAGAGACAAGACTACTAGACTGGAAATAAACGCCTGCAGCACTGGTTGGAGGTCCAGCCAGCCAGGGATGGACAAGGCCAAGGACAGGGTGCCTGCAAGACAGCTCAGGGCAGTACTGAAGGATATTAAGTAGAGCTCCTGGACCAACGTGCAGAGGCTGCACAGGTCAGGGTCTGAGATGAGGCTGGTGAGGGCAAGTAAAGCCTATTGTTGCACCTATAGCCTCTGACATTTTATTACCTAATTTGCACTAACTGCTTTTATTATTAATGTAACACAGCACAACTCATCTACCTGAAACCTTTTTCTACTCCTCTAATTCTCTTCTCAAGGCCCTGACAAGCATGTAGTGCATTAAACTCTAACATGTCACAACTGCAGATTTTATTTGTAATATTTTTAAGATCTGTTAATGCTGGCCATACCTGTTTGCAGAAATCTGGCTTCAGCCAGTTCTTCAATTATTGGTGACAAATCCGTACTTATCTCTCCATACTCTATTTTGTTCACCTTTAACCAGTTCAGCTTGCGTTGAAAAAGTCTCACATATAACTTCTGCCCACCAACTGCAAATTTGATTTAAAGCAGGGAAGGATAAAAAGAAAATTAAATTCTAAAACATAGTACTATGCATAATCATTATCTTACCTAGAAAAACTACTTTGATGCAGGTATCTTCTAAAACATATTTTAAATCTGCCCATGTTCTACGAGTAGACTTGGTAAAATACCAGAACTTACCTTTCCAAGTAATTATTGCTCATTAGAATCTTTTAAGTTTTGTAGGTAGAAAATTATTACAATGTATTTTGTAGGTAATGACACTGCTAAAATGCATTTTAGACATGCTTACCCTTTAAGAAATAATTTGTTTTCTAGGAAAAGACAACAACTTCATTGTTCAAACTCTGCATATTGTGATGTTAAATAGGTCTTTTTGCTTTCTTTAACACTCATTCAATAGCCAAGTATTTGATGTTGGAGAACAAAAGCAGCTGTAGTCTCATTGAACGATTTCATAATCACAGAACACCTCTCTGCGTAGAGGTTTTCAGATTCTTATTTTTCCAAAGATAAGCTTAATTTTACTAATATATCTACTGAAAACAAGAGGAAAAAACCTCCTATCGATTTGTTTTTCATCAAGGAAGTGCTCTCTTGAAGTACCTTTTAAAAATACTTTAAAAATACTAACAGTGCTGAAATTCCACAAAATAGCTTTTTAAATCTTGGATGAAAATAGTCTAGCTGTTGTTACTGCATTCAGCACCCTTTTGAATACTTAATTCATCCCTCATTAATTTATAATTTTTTATCCGTCTGCTGCTGCTTAACTGAAACTGATCATTAATAAAAACAGACATTGAAACACTACCAGACCTACATATATTTAAGAAATGGCAGTTAACTTTTACATGCTTATTTAACTATTCTCCTGTTCTTAAAAAGACTTTTTCAGCCTTTTTTTTTAATAGAATGTTTCCAGGATCAATTCACTGAGACAACCACATTCAGATGCATAAGCTTGCCATTTTTTCTATGGGGTTGTAATTTCTTTGAAGTCTGTCTCCGGTTTTTAAAACTCTGGAAAAAGGAAAAAGGTTGAGTAACACACGAACATCCTTTCTCCAGACCATGGAAACTGACCAAACTAGGGCTGCAATCCAGTAAGGGCATGCGAGGACTGCTTTCTCTCTAAAGGATTTGAATGACAAATAGAAGAATAAAAAGGTCTTGCACAAGTAATTAATTGCTTCTTAAGCATCCTGTTCTGCAGTACATTACCTTTGAAGGTTTGGGGGATTTTTTCTATTTTGTAGTTCTTAAGAAAGTTTCAGGTATTATCACTGAAATAAAAAATTTGCTCTAAGCTGAAATATTATCAGCAAAAAGATGCAGAAGATGTTAGAAAAGTTCACCCTCTCTGATTCATTAAAACGCAACAGAAAAAAATTACGTTCTTTTTTCGTGTTCAGTTTTCTGTACCTCAGTTCCACTGCTGAATATAAATCAATGTTTCTCAGATAAGATTTTTCTGTTGTATAAAATTTGGAATGAGGATTTCACAAAGTGTATTAAGTAGTGTCACTAGAACTATGTGCTTGCATTTAAATTCTTCCAGCTGCAACATGTGGTGAAATTAAAAATGGAGAACACGAAAAACACTTGTTTAGTATTACACCTAAGTTCAGACAGATCTTATCATGAGCACAAAGTCTGACACTGCACTGCAGATTACTTGTTATGGATGCACCTCTGCATTTCCCTACTTTTATTTACTGTTTCCAGTACTTTAAAAACTTGCAGTGTTCTACATCCAACCTAAAGGCCATCCACTTTTGAGAAAACTGGGCAGGAAGGAAGGATTGCTTCAAATGTAATCCTTTTAAAAATATCATTCTTTTCATAATAAGCATTAGAGAAAACTCACTGAGTAGACATTTTAGCAGAAAATAATTAAATACTGGAGAATACCTATGTTCAAGCAACTTTATAGTACTAAGCACGTGTGTGGGTTTTTTTGTGTTACGATAGCTGAAAGACACTTACTTGGGTAGAAACTTCTAATGTGGAACAGATAACCCATCTATCTGGACTTTAAAAGTGTTCTGCCTTTCTTGAAGGTAAAGACATCCATCTGTAACTTGTCCAGAATGCATTATCTATTGACTGAATGCTATCTGATCACTTCTCATAGCTGAATCATTGTGTTTTCCCTACTCTGCAAAGAGAGATTGTTTTATTTGTGACCCTAGCAGTCAGTGCAGACATGGATTTATCAGCACCTCTTTGCAGTAATTCTTTCTGTATTCTGAACTCCTGTGAGAGGGGAATACTGAAATCACACTACAGAAAGAGAAACAAGCACTTCCTTTATTTAACAGAACAAGTTACTCTTACTGAGCAGTGTTGTACTCATCCAAAGAAGCAAGTGTGGAAATAAGGAAGCTGTATCCTGAACACCTTTTTTAGTCTTTGTCAAAATAGCCAAAGCCTGCATCCACTAATGACCTAACTGTAAGTTTCTTCCTAGATTTTCTTTGGTTGTAAATGATACACCTCTATTGTTTGCCTCAGAGAGCCAGTTACAGGTTTTGTTCCTTATGTTCCATTCTTTCTTTATATATTCCCGTTTTAACTACCACAACATAAACAAGGAATTATCAAGCTCCCAGATGTCACTGTATACATATTTACATGGAGAAAGTTACTTATTGTAATATTCTTATGGCCCTGAGTGCACCAATAGGCTCAGCAACCCCATCCCAGCCCCCACAGGTTTGGCTGCTTGTGTTCAAGGTCAGCTCTGATACAGTGCAGCTGTGTAAGCTGGGCTCAGGCTGCTGGGAAGAGCTGCATGAGGCTTTGTCAGGGCCTCCCCCCATTCGCTCACGAGCTGTACTTAAGCTCAGGCTGGTGGCCTGGGCTCCTGCCTAAGCTCTGCTGTGGCATGCCAGTGCCCAGCCAGACACCTTGCTGACCTGGCTTCACCTTCCTCCTGCCCTGTCGCTATGGATTTGCGTCAAGACCTGCCACCACTGGAGCATGGCTGACTGCAGTACTGATGCTAGATCTACTTTGCTCTTCTTCTTTGGGCAATGTGGGCTTGTGCCCCTTACAGGTGAGGAGAGGATGTGGCCCTGCCTGCCCTGCTGTCCCCTTTGGCTACTGGCTCATCTTCCCATGCAGGGTAGTCTGCTCTTGCTGCTCCCTGACAAATACAGTCCTATGTTAGGATCTCAGTCTGCTTACAATATTCTCATAACTTATGTTAGTATCATTCTTTAATTTTTTAAATAGTTAGTGTTACAGCATAATTGTAATTATCACAATATAACCTGTGAGAGCTTAACTGTGACCAGGTAACCACTGCAGAAATACCTGTGCAAGTTTAGAGCCCTACTTCTTCCTCTGGAGTTTCTTCACCTTTTTAGCAACCATCTCTTAAAGTGGTTTGAGTCAGCTCAGCTGACTTTTCCTCTTGGGCAAATGAAGAAGTTCATGTGGTGCTTTCCAGCTCCTAAACTTTGGAAGAAGATCTTAAGTAAAAAAAAGACACTTCTGAGATTGTTCCACCACAGTTTAAGTACTTCCTAGAGAAGCAGATATGCACTGACTCAATTTCTTTAAGGAATGGAGATTGTGAACTATATATCAGGGATATACAGTGAACTATATATCAGGGATATATATCAGGGATATCAGGGCTATATTTCTTCCTAAAAAGCTCAAGCTGATGCTTCTCTATTTTTGCCACTCAGTATCCTGTATTAAAAACTTCGTGATGTCACACACACTAACCTAACCTCATTCTATTATTCTCCACATCCATACAAGTTATTAGAAAAACACTTACTGAAATTCTCCTATTGGCCTTTGAAAAATTTCACATACTTGCTAACCACAAATCACGACCTTGATATTCTCTTTTGTAATGTCCTGTGGTGTCAATCCACAATATCATTTGGAGCTTTAATGAAACAAACATTAAGGGACTAAGTGCTCTGAACAGCTAGAACAGTTTTCTTCCACTTTGCAATGGCAAAACAATCTAAAGACTGTTGTACACTACTGCAGAAAAAATTAATATAATCTACAGACAGGAAAAAGACCAAAATACACAACAGTTTCACACAGGGAAATACTATGCTTTAGTGTGATAAACTTTACAGCCTGCTAACTAAGCCAAACTCAATGAACACAAAACATTGTGCAGCCTGCTTCTAATTTTTTTTTTATTTTTACTAGCAGGTATGTATGCAACTCTCACTTTTTTATGTTCAGTTCACATGCATGAACTGAGCTCATATGAGCATATATCTAAAAATACTTTGTCAGGCAGCTGTATATTACCATAGTAGCTTAAAACAATATAAATGGTTATGCCTGCAATACTCTGAGATACAAATTCTCTTGTGGAAGTTGTCATAAGCTTATTTCTATTTTGATGTTCTAAGTTTGCTGCTCAAGTGCTGGTAAAACTACTCTTAATTACAGTTTAAGACAAGTTATAAACATACATAAAAATCTGGAGGGTTAGTTTTAACTTGCATCACTTCTGCCATGCTTTTAAGGTAAAACTTATATGAGTACAGGATGCAGACAACATGTCTGCTTTGAATCTTGTCTAAATATGGAGGGCTTAAATCTCCAGCATTCTGGCTCCTACTGAAATTAATGAGTTAAAACTACTAAGCAACTTACAAGAAAACAACTGTTAATTAGTAACTAGCATTCTAAACACTGGATAATAATCATAGCAATAACCATAGATTCACAGCAAGCACACAAGTCACCTGATAATGTGCTGAATCAAAACTCAAACAACACTTCTGAAGTATTTTTTTTTTCAAGGTCTATGTATCCAGCACAAGCCTCTTCATAACCCAGTTTTGTAGAATTCCCATATGTAACAATCATCAAAAGCTTGGTGTTAACTGATACTCTCTGTGCTACAAGTTTTGTTCCTTAGAAACATGTTTAAATGCAGCAGTAAGTCAACTTAAGATTCTAAAAAAAGTATTAAAACAGTAAAAAAAGTATTCCAAAAAACCCAGAAATATACATAATCATTCTCTCCTTATTTCTTACAAATCTCCAGTATTTATCGTTGCCTTCTGTTAAAGCAACATTATGAAAGTTTACCTACAAGAAGCCACTGAGGGATATGTCTCCTGAGAAAAAGGAGCTTCCTCCTTTAAGGAATTTAGCAGGTTAAATTGCCCATTGGTATAGCACTCTTCACATAAAACTATGTAACAGTTCTCTCTACAAGAGGTAATGTGAAAATATGCTTAAAAAAAAAAGATACCTGATAATTTGCAGAACTTGGTTATAATGTTCATATCTTGCTCATCAAAAAGTCTGACATCATCTTCATTCTCCAAGACTGCTCGCAGCACCATTAAAAAATTCTGGAGGTAATATGGGTGACCAGGAGAGCTGAGCACAGAGCTAATCTCATTTATTTTGTCTAAAATGTCCCCAATAGAATTTTGAAATTCTACCTTTTCTATGGTTTCTGACAAAGTATAATTAATCTCATCTTTAAAGTCCTCATGAACTTCCACAGGAAGTACCTGTACATCACCCTTGCTAAAGCAATCCTGTGTACCACAGTTCACTTCTGTCTTGGAAGAAGGAATAATCTGAGTGTGAGGCTGAGTCTTGACTTCCAAACTACCGGTCGGCTCTGCTGAAGTGGAAAGGGCTAGGTGTGTTTCAAATCTATCAGGACTAAGTATCACACCTTCAGATCTACTTTCTGGTTTGGTGCTCTTCGTACCAATTGGCAACCTTTTGCCACTGATGTTACCAGATGGTAATGATACCTGAACAATATCCACATGGTGGTCTCCACTACATTTGTTTATTTCTTCTTGAAATTCAGGTTCCTCCTTTGAAAAATTTTGTTCCTGGTGCTCTCTCTGAGCAAGCAGATTTTCTTTCTGAGAACTATGCCCAGCATAAATCTCATCATCATCATCCTGCGCTGCAGCACTTTTGCACATATTGTGAACAGCTGGAGATGAAGAGTCGATCTCTTTATACACGATTTGTTTTCCTCTCTGGCTACAACGTCTTCTGGACAGTTTAGATGACAAGCTTCCCAAAGAGATTATTTTAACTGTTTGAGCCTGTGGTTCATTGTTAACGCTACAGACTGAACTATTATTGCTAAAATAAGGACTGATCTGTTGTACTGCACTCCCTTCTGTTTTCAATAAACTGCTTTTGGAAGGACTTGTTTCTAGATTTAATATTTTTTTTGAAAAATATGAGCTGGCATTGTTTTTCACATTTGCAGCTGGGGGACTCTCTTTCCTAAAAGAGTTGAGTGTTGAATCAATGATGCCAGTCTCGCCGTGGTTTCTCTGACATGTTTCATCCACATGCTCGTTTATTCTGTATCTTGGCACCATCTGCCCACATATGGGACAGGTGACTTTGGCAGGGGGAACGTTGTTAAAAAAAGAAATAATAGAGGAGGATGCTGAAGGTATAGATGGTGTTCCTTTACCTTCTGCTTTTTTTGTTGTTCCTTTTTCTTTCTTATTTTTACTGAGTGACAAACTGACTCGGGATCTTTTAATTTCTGGAGACCTAGCTTCTGCCATTACAAAACTTCAAAGCATTTACATGGCACAGGCAACTTCATTCAGGCCATATTTCCTTATTCTGTAATACTTGAAAAAAAAAAGACTTTTCTTGGCTTTGCATTTTCCATTTGTAATCCTCTGACATGCCTTCAAGGAAATAAAAAAAGATATTGAATGAAAGGTCTTCTAAGGTACCAGATGCAACCAAAATGAACAGTGGAGAAGAAAAAATAAAACCTAAAAGTGAAAAAGTCAAGCAATCCTTAACTGCTACAATGCAACAGCCCCTTTACCTTCTCAGTAGGCAGGCAAGCAAGCACACCGTGACTGTCATGTGGAGCACAGCAGCTGGCTTCATGGGAATAGGTTGAAGAATGGAAATACTGCTACACACTTCGACTATTTAAATGCCATGTTCACTTGCTGATGTAAATGAAAACTTGAGATAAAAATCAACGTAAGGATATTTGGTCTAATTTTTGTCGTTATCCGGTTTGTTTGCTATCGATAGGCATGCTGCTTGTTGGTGCCAGCTACCCACTCCTGCAGAGCACGCACAAGGTGCATGCGTGTGTCCCGAGCACAGGCGCAGGGCCTTGCAGCGCACCTGATCGCTGCTGTGGTGCTTCCGAAAGCACCGAGGGCACCGCGCCGGCCGGGCTGTGCCCTCCCGGGCCTGGTCCGAGCAGGCCACGCCGCTCCGCGCAGCGCAGGGGCACAGGAGCTGCACGCGGCTCTGCGCGCACCCTCCATGCGTTCCCGACGCGGATGCCTCCCGCCTGCCCGCCCCGCTGCCGCCGCCTCCCCTCGCCTGGGCCGCGCGAGGGGCCCACCCGAAGCCCCCGCGGCCCGCCCGCCGCCATGCCTGCCGTTCCCCACGCACCGGCGCCGCAGCCGAGCGCCTCTCCGCCGCGGCCGGCCCGGGGCCGTGAGGGGCCGCCGCGGCACGCGCGAAGCTCTCTCCCCGAGGCGGGCACCCGGGCCCGCGCGGCAGCGGCCGTGCTCGTGCGCCCGCGCTGCCAGGCCTGCGCAATGGATCGCCGATGGCGAGCCGCAGGCCTGGGGAGCAGATTGCGGAGCCTGGGTACCGCACGCCACAAAAACGTACCGAGGCCTATTTATTTTAAACATCTTGCCCTCTTTAAATTTAAAATTTCCTTTAATAACAAATGGTGAAAAAGAGTTGTGCTCTTTCTTTAAAGGGGAACTTACTTTTTTTTAATCAGCCAAGAAGAGAGCAAACACTGAAATAATTCCACGTTGAAAAATATCCCTTAAGTTAAAAGATGCCATTTGCTTACTCTGAGTTACTGCAGGCTGAAAAAGCTTCTCTGTCCTCCCTCTCTGATAATCACGATTTCAAAAGGTAATTTCCAATTTATACTGCCAGGATAGACCTTAAGGTCTTCAATAAACACAGTTATTCCTGCAATACATACAGAACTATTACAGCAGCAGAATCAAAAGCTATGGACTATAAAGAGACTGTATAAAGTACAAATATCAACTATTCTACAGGATTATGTATCTGCCCATGACAAGCAGCTTTCTTTTTAGAATAAAAAGACACAATCAGAGTTCTATGGTAGAAAATTAAAGGAAAACCTAAAGGAAAGTGTCTTTACATTACCTTAGAAGTTCACAGAACATTTTAAAGACCAACGCAGAATTAAAACCTACTCAAATTTAGCACTCGTGTAGGAACATTTTAATATATACAAGATGCAACACACATAAAAAGGTAAATTACAATTTCAGTTTATGAACAGAGAGCGTTTTCTGCTTCTTCTCTTTCTTCTTTAATTTGTCTGCATCTTTGATTTGCATTCTTACTTGATCTTGTAGTTGAGAAAAGAAGGCCTGGGATGATTTCAGGACCTTGTCTTTACCTTCATCCTGTCAATGGACAAAATATTTGTTATAACCAAGAATGCACAAACAATACCATTACACTACTTACTAGTTACTCACAGATAATGGTATTTGACTTTAAAAAAAAAAAATCTGATAATTGATTTTCAAAAGATATTTTTCACTGCATTCTTATACCACTCCTGCTATCTGAAGAAATAAAGAGTACGTTCCCTTTCTAATTAGCAAGTAGCATGAAGGAACAGGCACCAAGAATAGATCCTTGCACATCATGAGCTACAACTCCATATCTCTATTTTGTGCTCTGCTCTCCTTTTGAAAAGGTAAGCACAACTGTTTTAGAAGTAATCAAGTAGTTATTCCTATCCGTTTCTAATACCTCAAAATTTCAGAGATTTTTAAAATTTATTTCACTAGGAATCATAGGTGGTACATAAGTTTACTGTTTTATAGCATGCAAAACAAAATCAACCTGATGAGATTACAGAGAAGGCTCCACAATAAGAAGCAGAAAGTTAAACAGGAATATTCTATTTTGAAATAGTTTTAGTTACTCAAAGCTCAGAAAGAACCAAATGGAAACCTCATCCTCAATTACGCGTGCAAGTAGTCCCACTTAAATCAGTGGAACGGTTCAAATACAGGAAAAAAGAGCGCGAGTCTTAGTATTTGCAGGAACAGCACCTTGTCAACTTTGAAATAAATAAAAAGCAGTACTTAATGCAAACAATCATTTCCGCTTTGTGAATATACTTTGATATAAAGTAATTGTATCATACAATTTTTTCATATTTTTCCCTATCTAAAGATTAAGTTGCTTACAAATTCAAATATATTTCATACTCCAAGTAAGCCTCTAAAGGTTCCAACAACCATTTAGGTATGATTTCTTCATAATTAAAGCAATAACATCTACATAAATATGCATTATAAATAAGGAGGTCACTGCAAAGTGCAACCAGAGACGTATATTTTCAGGCCTCTATACTGACATCATGCTGTCAGGATCATTAGCAAAATCAGGACTAAAAAGACATCCAACACTACTTTGCATAAGACAGTTACAAGTGTGGATGAGAACAGGCCTAGAATACAGGGGAAAGGAAGGGGGCAGCAGACAAAAAGAGAAAAAAAAAAAAGGAAAAAAAAAAAGGAGTATGCATCTGCCCTTTCCATGTCTTCTTCCTACCTCCTTCCTTCCGGCAGCTACATTTACCTTTCATATTTGCTCAGACATAAATAAGGTAACAAGGTCTGGGTGATAAGCAGATATACTACTTGTGTACAAGAATTTTTGGGGGGATGGAGAAAGATTAGGAGATGTAGCTGTGCCAAGAGGGATGGGAGGGGAACCAACCCTATACTTTGTCATTGTTCGTGATGGAAGTTGCCTTTCCTCTCTCTAGCAAAATATTATCCATCCACGGGATTTTAATATTCTTTATCTGGGAAGCTCCAATCTACACAGGACTACTTAAGAGAGAGCCTTACCTTGAGCGGAGACGCTTTGCCTTCTTTTGTAAGCCTTTTTAATTTTGCTGCAGCAGCTTTTTTGCTAAGTTTTGTGCCTTGTTCTGGTTTCATTTTTTCAAGAAGCTTTTGACGTTTCTCTTTTTCTCTTAGCTTCATACGTTTACGAAGCTTTTTCTTTCTTCGTTCTCGTTTTTTGTCTGTGGGAGTCTTTTCCGCATCTGTTTTTACATCACCAGCTTTGTTCTTATCCTAAAGAGAACAAGATCTCTAGATCCATAAGCATGCAAAAGCCAAGACTCACTTCACAGTACTCACATCTGTCTTAGCATTTCCATTATTTCAAGTGTTTAGCCAGCTCAGGGCGGTGCTGCATTAAGGCAAAGGCCAAAGACTGGCAAAAGTTGGGAAGTGAGAGTTGTACAATTGCTCGCAGACACACTAATTGCTCTTCCCTACTGTCATTTAGCTTTCCCTTTCCAAATACCCATATATGTGTTGGGAAAATAATTACCATCAGGTAATAGTCAAGAACAAAAATGAAGCATAATATTATGGCCTAGTGTAGCCAAACAAAATTAACTCTTTCCCTTCCTTACAGTTATAAAAAAAAAAAGCACACCCCCCAAAAAAACCCCTCAACAACAACCAACACTAAAATGCTAGGCAAGAAGGTCCACAAGGTGAAGGAACACAGGGTGGGAGGGGGCAGAATTCTCCCATTGATCTGGCAGCCAGTACACCCTTCTATCAACAACACAGATCCTTTCCAGATCCTTGTATGATTTTTAGTTATATTTACCTTGATCTCCTCTGGTGCTAAGAGAGCAGCATCACTAACAGCAACAGGTGCTACTTCTTCCATACTGATAGCTGGCAGGTTTGAAACAATTTTAACTTCTGGCACAGGCTAGAATTAAGGAAACATATTCATGACTGAGCACACCATCTCACAGCAGCTTACAGCTAACAACGTACTAAACATTTGGTTTTGTTTAGAGGCAATTATAGTGCATTTAATATGAAGTAAGAACAAGCTCAATAACACTCAATGTTTACTATACTTTCTATTTCTCAAATATATTTTGAAGTGTTCAAAGACAGGAAAAAAACCTCCAAATTTATGAAACTTATGTACTTACTGGTTTGGGTGTGAAGTGGAAGTTACAAAGCGCATCCAGCTTCAGGAAGAGTGAATCCATCATTTCCTGAATTTCTTTGTGTTCAGGATTTTCCTCCTCTTCAGTCTTTTGCTGCATTAATAACGCAATGTTACTGCAACACCATTCGTAAAGCTATTTGACTTTAGCAAGACTGCTAACAAGACAATATACAATTCAGAGCCATTTCACTGGTGAACACTCAGAGAAAGACCGAAGCACCTTCACAAAGCTGAAAGCAGAGTTAGCAGTGTACAAATGAAGATAAAAGATTATGCGATGCGAACTTCAGACTGAAAGGAAAGGCACTGCTTACGTTACCTGGTGAAGTTTCATGTATTCTTGCTCATAGATCTCAGCGAGACTCAGCTTACTCTTTTCATGATCCAAAGTGATACGTTTCTTGTATTCAAAAGCTTCCTCTTTTGGTTTTTCTTTTGGTACTACATCATCCCACGCCTGAGAAAGTCATAAATTAATGACCAAATGCAACTACAGTCAAATATCAGGTGCTACCGCTTATTTAGAACATTTTACTTCTGTGACACATTAACTAGTTTATGCGTGTGGCTTCACAGAACTCAGTAAGTTTCACACTTTCATTTGAAAAAAAAGTAATAAAAGACTTACAGCTCTAGCTTGTGTGTTTATTTTTAGTGGATCGGGGAAAAAATTGTATAATAAATAACAAAAATGTAATTTTCTTAAGTACTTAAATATTCCCCCCCATATGTACCAATTTTTTTAATTCAACTAACAATAAGCTTCAACAAGCTGTGGGACACAAATCTTCTATCCTGTGTGATATGGTCTAGGCAATCCTGCCCCGGCAGGGGGATTGGACTAGATGATCTTTCGAGGTCCCTTCCAATCCCTAACATTCTGTGATTCTGTGATTCTGTGATTCTGTGAGTTTTGGTTAGTATTCAGAATCCTCAGAGCACTACAGTTACGATCATAAACAAAATTTACAGACTGGCGTTATATTCCAATAAACTCCTTACAGTTTTATCTGCAAACACTTTTTTTTGAAGCGCACAAAAATCTAGCATATAACAGGCATGTAAAAATAGAGCTCCTTAGAAATCCAAAGACACATTCATCAAGGCAAAAGATTAAAACAACCAATTGCAGAAATTAATTAAGATAACTCTACATCTAACATTTTAAGAGCTTCAAACTCATCCTTGGAACGTGCCCTGTGAATCATCAAGTCTATGAACAAAATAGGGAAGAGCAAGCAAGATAATATTAACCTCATCCAATATTCTCTGTTTAATGATATCTTCAAGCTGAAAAGTAGTTTCTTCTGTGATCACAGGTGCTGAGAGAAGAAAGAGAAGAATTTTAAGATAATGTTTCTCCAGCAAGAAATACTTTTTGTTCTATGAAGAATAAACAACAGAAAATAAAGCCTTAACAAAAACGTAGTAATTGAAGGTGAGGTAAGTCAATAATGTTCTCCTCTACCTTCAAGAGAGTAATCATATTATGCAAGGCTTGTAAATGACTAAATCTGCCACCAAATTAATGAACGTTCAGTTAAGTTCAAAATGAACAAAAAAGATCATAGTTTCCTGTAGTTTCCACTATGAAAATGCACAACCTTAAAAACACACCGAGAAGTTAAACTTAGTGTTTTGTTACCCTACTCTTGAGTCACAGGTGTTTTCAGCAAGGTCAAAGGGAAGAAAACCCAACATAGTATACAACATGCTTTCAGGAAAGCCCTCTCTCACTACTTACCCATTCGGACTGCATGGTCAAAAAGTACTGTTTCCTCCAAAAGGCTGTTTTCAGGTCGTTTTTGTCCAGTCACTTCTCCTTTAAGCTGCCAAGGTTTCTCCTCTAACAACTCTTCTTCTAAACTTTTTATTTTTTTGCTCATCTGAAAAACACAAATTCCTAAGAAGTTTAAAACATAGAGTTCACAAGTAAACTCAAGGCAAGCAATTAATAGGTACTTCTAACTCCTCCCCACTTAAAGATGAGGGAATATATGATTGCATATATATCTGATGTAGGTAAGCCACTTTTTCTTAATTTCATAGAATCATAGAATCATAGAATGTTAGGGGTTGGAAGGGACCTCTGGAGATCGAGTCCAAGCCCCTGCCAGAGCAGGACCAATCTAGGGCAGGTTACTCAGGAACGCATCCAGACGGGTCTTGAAAGTCTCCAGAGGAGGAGACTCCACAACCTCTCTGGGGAGCCTGTTCCACTGCTCTGTAACCCTTACAGTAAAGAAGTTCTTCCTCATGTTGAGGTTGAACTTTCTGTGCTCTCGCTTGCATCCATTGCCCCTTGTTCTATCACAGGGCACAAGTGAAAAGAGGTTGCGCCTTTCCTCTTGACACCCAGCCCTCATCTATTTATACACATTAATCAGATTCCCTCTGAGTCTTCTCCAGACTAAAAAGCCCCAGGTCTCTCAACCTTTCCTCATAAGGCAGGTGTTCCAGTCCCTTAATCATCCTTGTAGCCCTCCTCTGGACTCTCTCCAGTAGATCTCTGTCCCTCTTGAACTGGGGAGCCCAGAACTGAACGCAATACTCCAGGTGAGGTCTCACCAGGGTAGAGTAGGGGGGGAGGAGGACCTCCCTTGACCTGCTGGACACACTCTTCCTAATGCACCCCAGGATACCAAGGTCCTTCTCCACGGAGCTGCTCTCCAGCAGATCGCCTCCTAACCTGTACTGGTGCATTTTATTACTCCTTCCCAGGTGCAGGACTCTGCACTTATTCTCGTTGAACCTCATTAGGTTCCTCTTTGCCCAGCTCTCCAGTCTGTCCAAATCACGCTGAACCGCCGCACAGATTTCAGGTGTATCAGCCAAACCTCCCAGCTTCGTATCATCAGCAAACTTGCTGAGAAGACACTCTGTCCCTTCATCAAGGTCATTGATGAAGATGTTGAACAGGACTGGACCCAGCACTGATCCTTGGGGGACTCCACCGGTTACAGGTCTCCAGCTGGACTTGGCACCATTGATTACCACTCTTTGGGCTCTATTGTGTAGCCAGTTCTTCATCCATCTCACTGTCTGTTCTTCTGCCTCACACTTCCTGAGTTTGCTCATGAGGATGTCATGGGAAACTGTGTCAAATGCCTTGCTAAGGTCAAGGTAAATTTGTAAATAGCCTCTTCATATCTGCCAGACTCTGAACAAATTACACTATCATTTAAAAAAAAATATATATTGGCCACTGTTTCAAAGTATTAGCAAAATAAAAAAAAAAATTACCTTTTCCTGTCTCTTCTCAAAAGAAGACTTTATGTCACTGGCATCGATGCCCTTCTCTAACTGCATATCAGTAACATCTTCTGTTTCACTGTCATCTGGCAAACTAAAAGTAACTTTTTTAGAGGCTTCTTTACCTCTCATATTCTCCATCATCATTTCATTCATATCCTCGACCCTGTAACATTAAAATTTAATATAAAATAAAGGTTGAAAAGTCTCTGTAACTTTTTACATGAAGATATTTCAGCCATTACATGTTTACCTGTTACAACTAACCCACAGTTAAGAAATACAATAGGCTTTCATTGAAACCTAAAGGCCGGGGCACTAGGGAAACTTCTGCATATGAAAAACAACTTTCAAGAACTGAAGTTACAGCTATTAAATGTTTTATTCAAACAAATATCAAGAGACAATACTCAAAAGATAAGTAAATAAACTACTTTTTAAATAAGGTGACAATGCAAACCATGAACATACAACAGACAACAGATAACAGAAAACCATGACCAAAGTGAGCCTGGAATTTACACTTTATTTTCTACTTCACTTCAGTGTAAAATTACGAGGACATTTTATCTGCAAATAATGCATATACTTACTCAGACATGCTTTCTTCATTCTCCTCTTCAATAGCACTGTCTGCTTCCTCTTCCTGATCATCTTCAACATCATTAGCTACTAAATCATTGTCATCAACTGGATCAAAGAAATCTTTGTATGTCAAGTCTCTAGAACTTTTCATTGGCTAAGCAGGGCAGAGGGGAAAAAAAAAACAAACCAAAAAAACAAAACTGTTAAGACTGACAGAAGTCTAAGGGTATGCTGTCTTTTAAAGCTTTAGCACCTGGGGAATAGCACTACTTGTATAACAGTAATTCAGTTTACTGAAGCATTAACCTGTGGTAGGGCATCTTAGTAAAACTAATCTTTTACAAGTATTTATTATTCTACCACTTAATTTCCTTTCCAATTTCAACATAGCAGAAGTCAAAGCGCAGTAGATTTTGCTGATTACTCATTGGAACGCGTACACGTTCCCTTATACCCTGGGCATAGTTCTTACTTGCTATTGAGAATCTCTAGTAATATTAAATAATAAAAGATTTATTTTTGAAATAAGTACTCAGCAACTTAAGTTAAATCAGAGTTACAAACCCATGTCCCTGGAAAAAGAAGTTGCCAAAAGCCCTTTGCTCTGCATCAGTCACCTCAGCAATCTCTAATTGCCAGATAGCAATGCTGAGTGACACATCCTTTTCATTCATTGGGTCACCTGTTCTGCAAGATCACATATTTCTTATGACATACTATCTCTTCCTTTATTCATGCAAAAACCCAAGACCCATCTAAAGAGAGACTGGAATAGCAGGACGGTATGTTCTACACTGGGACATTTTGTTACCAGATGTTCATGTCAAATGTATTATTAAAGTAAAGCTTCAGAAGTAATTAGTCATCTAATCAAATTCAACTTGGTAGTTTCTACTCAAGAGTTCAACAATTTATAGTCACCCTAATGGCTATCATATCTTGATATAAAGGAAAAGAGAGATCAGTAAATTAATTTACTGATATTCTTACTTTGACTTTAGTTTCTTCAGACTCGTCTTCCCCATCATCTGAGATGATGTCTTCAAAATAATTAATATCTTCTTCCTCCTCCCTGTTTTCCTTCTCTGCATGTTCTAAAAAAGCTTCCATCTCAGCGAGCTTGAAAAACTTGTCATCCACTATAGATTTTCTTCCCATTTTTTTTGATGTGGTTTCCTTGGCTGTTTTAATTTGTTGCTCCAGTGCTTCAATATCAAAGTCAATATCAGAATCCTCATCACTGTATTTCTGCATTATGCCTTCTCTGAGTTTACTTTGCTTTTCTTTAGCTTTAGCTTTATCTCTTGTATAAACATTCTTCTGTTCAGTTTCTGCTTCCATTATGCTATCTTCCAATTCCTTGTCACTGCTGGTCTCTGCATCAGAGCCATCCTCTTCCTGATCTGAGAGGAGGCAAAGATCTTCATCCTTGGCATCCCTTGCAATGGATATCTTGAAGAAATCAAGAACTGCATTGTTCTGGAGCTCTAGTTGTTGCCAAATCTGTTCTTCATCAAAATTTTCTATCACCAGCTCTTTTAAAGGACTGCCACGAACTACATTACTTCCCAAAGCTTTATTCAAATCATAGAGAGTCTTTGTTAATGCTCTGAAGTCAGCAGCCAGTCCATCTTGCACACTAAAAGTAGAAAAAAAAATTAAGGGCTTTAAAAAGCACAACAGTTAATATTATTTTTTTATTTTTTATTTTGCAGAATTAAGTAGTTTTCATTCACTTTACACCTTCCATTAAATTAATCACATTGTCACACTGAAGCTCTTTTTATATCTGCTTAGGTATTTTGGTGCTACAGAATAGCACCTTTCAACAATTACTGCTGTTGCTTTGCTTTCTACACATCTCTTGGACTACTGCTACTAAATATTCCTAGAAATAAAGACATTACAATTATTAAGGCTTTCAGCTTCATTACGCTTTGTATATCAAGTAGCAGCTGGACAGAATATTCTACTCTTCTATAGTTACATCTTACTGTATCTTGATCATATTTAAGCACTCCAGACGTTTTGGGGAAGTAAATAGTATAGCACTGAACACCTGAAACATCGAAGATACAGGCTCTTGGTTTTAAAAAGGTAATTGTCTTCCTCCACCGCCTTACTCCTCAGCTTTCACGTTTGGGCAGGCTCTTCCAGTTTTTTCTCTAGAACTACCAATGCTTCAACACAGCCGGCTGAAACAGAAATCTCCGTTTCCTAATGCCCGAACGCTGAAGAAAGGAATAGGAAGCTGCAGCAGCCACGGCAGAAGCGCCAGCCAGGTCTCGACGCTGCTAACAGCGCGCTTCAGGAGGGCTCTGCGGCACCGGGGGTCGCTGAGCGGCGCCGGCCGGCTGGCACGAGGCCTCCCCCGCCAGCACCGAGGCCCGCACGAACCGCAGAGCGCTGCGTGTGCGCGCGCACACACGCGGCCCGGCATTTGGGGGCTCCGCAGCCCCTGGGAACCCCGCAGCCCCGCTGTACCTGAGGAAGCGCTCCGGGTGCGCCGCGGCCGCCCCCGCCACCCTGAGGCACGTCTCCAGCCCCTTGACAGCCGCCATCTTGCCGCCGGCCGCGGCGCGTGGGGCAAGGTGGCACCGCCTCCCCGAGGCAGCCGGCTGAGCGGTCCGGGCAACCCCCGCGGCCGACGCCGAGGTTCCGCGTACAGGAGTTCCGGCCCGCGGTGCCTCACACACAGCGGTGGGAGCCGGCCCGGCCCGGCCCGGCCTGCCTCCCGAGCCAAGAGCGTTTCTACCTCCCAGCCCGTGCTTTTGTCACAGAACCGCCTCGTTTCTTTCCGTCACACCCGCTTGTCTAGGCGGGCCTCCTCGCCTTCGCACTGAACCACAAGCAGGGTATTGCAGAGTCAGCTACTGATGGCTGTTGGTCCCTCCCCTTTGAGGAGCATGGTACCGCTCTAGATTGGGATGTTCATCAGCACTGGAAAACCGGCTCTAAATATAGTAAAGCTACAGTCATCTTACTTTGCAGTTTTGTCTCTCTGACCTACATACGAGGGCTATTTTGGAACCACACATTTCCAGCTGATTCTGTGAGCAAAATGCCCGACGCTACCTGGCGTCTCCAAGCTTCCAGCTAAGCTGGCACGCATTCACACAGCTACACGATTAGGGAGCACTGCCCAGTGTTCAATTGGTTTGTTACTTTACATCACATAGTTTCCTTACAGTCTATTTTATAAAGTCAAATTAAGCACTACACACACAGACCCTGGTGAAGATGCTGCTGCTGCAGCTGGGGTAGACGATCCATTCCTCCTCCATGCTGCAAAATATGTTAGCAGGGGCTGCCCCCCGGGCTGCACTCACCCTGCCTGAGGCCCTTCCCAGCCATCCGCAGCCATTCAGCACCTGGATCACAACGGTGACTAACCTTCTTTGTTCTTGCTATTGCCTCTGCTGTTCCTCTGCTGCTTTCACGTTTCCTTCCTACCAAAAAAAGAAGTCTTTTCAGTGCACAGAAAACAAAGCCCTGCTATGCAACTTCTGTGTGTCCTCTCATTGGCACTTTGCACCCTCAAAAAACCATTGTGTGGAGCAGGGCCCAGCCAGCCAGAGGCATGAGTATGACCTGTACCTGTGCTTCTCTGAACATCGTAAACATATCTGATGCTTTACAACCTGCGTTGGAAACAGAAAGTGTCATATACTGGGACTTTTAAATACCCATTTTGACCACTGATTTTGAGCTGCACTTTTAATTATTCAGATTTGAAATGGCACAAGGTGTTCATATATTTAGGATGTATCACAGCGACTTGCAATGTCCTGTGCCCCTGACACAACAGGAACGGAGCACCAGATGGCCGCCTGCTCTCTGTCCTGAGTCTCTTTTGCACAATGCTTTAGCCAGAAAACTTTCTCTCTGTACAGATGTCCCTTGCTATAGCTGGCCTCTTTTGCACTTTCTTTTTAAAATACAGTGCCCAGAGCTGCCCCTGCAGCGGCACGGCTGAGGCTCGCTGCACAGCCGCCTCCCCGCCGTCGGGCACAGGCGTCAGCTCCAGCGCGGCCGCCCCAGGCCGTGCACGCTGGCTGGCAGCGGCCGTAGCGCCCGCCCCTGCCCCATGGGGATTTCTCCTTCTGGGAAAGGCACGGAGCAGCTGCGCCCACGGGCCCCAGCGAGGGCTCGCCAGCCCCTCGGCGTGACACAGCCATTGCCACCGCCGGTGCCTCGTACCGGGACGCTCCGGTGGCGCCGGTCCTACACAGCCCCGGGCTGTCACCGTGCCGAAGGGCTCCCGGCCCACGCCGCGCCTGCAGCTCGGCACCGCCGGGGAGGGCGGGCGGCGGCCGTTGACGTCGTGACGGCGGAGAGCGGCCGCTCCCCCGCCACCAGGCGCAGCCTGCCTGCGGCCGGGCTGTCTGCGAGCGGCGGGCGGCGAGATGGCGGCCTCCCTGGGGCGCGCGGCGGCCGGTAACGCGGGGGCCGGGCGGGCCGGCGGCGGGGCGGCGCGGGCGGCGGGGCCGGTGAGGGCCGGCGCGGCCTCAGGCCTCGGCACGGGGCGGCCGCGGTCCCCGGTGCCCGCTGCGGCCTGGAGCCCCTGCCCCGCGGCGGCGAGCGCTCCCGCTCCGTGCCGGGGCCGGGCGGGCCGGCGGGGCGGGATCGCGCTGCCCCCGCCCGCCCTGGGGTGCGGGAGCGGGCCCGAGGCTCTCCGGGAGAGCCCGACAGGCCACAACAGAACAGAAGTGCTTTTATAAATAAAAACAAGGTCTTCTGACCCAGGTGACAGATGTATTAACAACTGACAGTAGCTGGCTTAGAATAAATTTATGCAGCAAACTCCAAAATTGATACTTAAGGCGCAAGGTGGAGCTTGTCTTTTTAAGGTACAACTTGGAGGTCAAATGCAAAATCATTTCCCATTCATTATAATTCTCTGGACTGTTCACTATCTTAGTAGTAAGTAAGGGCAGGTTAAACTCGCCGTACCTAAACCACACTATTTTACTGGGTAGCCATACATAGACTGCAGCAGAAGAGTGAATGAGAGACTTGGTGCTGTCAGTGATCAATCAGTGGGATACTTGGGAATGAAAACACCTTTGTGTAATTGCACTTTGATGGAAGAAACCAGAGCTGCAGTAAGTGAGACTCAGTTTCTAGGAACTACGGAGCCCATCTGATTCTCAAAAGCCACCTCCAGCCCAGAGCAGAGCAGCACTATGTATGACCTAAGTCTTGCTGGCTGGCAAAGTTTCCAAGATGCTAATGCCACCTGAAACTGCTGGGATTTAAGCATGGCCAGGCTATGGCCTTTCCCCATTTGGTCCGGAGAGCTAATACACAGCCCCTGTATGCCAAACTCCCTATGGTGACAACATCCTCTCCATGCTTGCAAGTTGTTCTCAACCTGAAATGGTTGACAGTACAACAGTGCGTGGTGACAAGGTTCTTCTTACAGTTGTATAACCTCCCCATACAGAACATGACTGAATTCAGTTGGATTTGGCTTGTGTTTGATTACTTAGCCATGTAAGTCAATGAACGCTGCCCCACATAAGTAGCAACAAGCCTATAAATAAACATTTGAGGGATGAGGATCTTATTTTATGGGACACTTTAGACTTGTTCCTTCATGTTCATTATCTTTCCAGGAAACACCACAAAAATCAAACATTTCTTGGGCAGAACCCAACAGAAACAGCATTTTCTATTCTTTTTGCTATTGCTTCAGTAACAGCTGAGTAACAGTCTGTGTCTCTACTATCCGTCAATTTACTTGAAAATAGACAAAAATACAAATTAAATTATAATAACCATGTATTCATATGCCCTGTGTGAAGTACAGCAAGAATTATAGATGGGAGATGTCAAAAAGAATGGGAAAAATCCTAGCCTTTCCTGTCAGTAATGATTGCTTGAAAAATCTACATTAGTAGTATTTCTTCTGAACGGTGGTCTGTTAATATTTGGAAGAAGGAATGAAACAATAAAAAGCTCTAAGAAACCTAATAAATGATATAGTAAGTGGTCCTTATCTTTCAAAGGATTTTTCTATTTTGGAGAATACTGACCTCCTCTAAGTGGAAGAGTATCTTTTTCTTCAGCAAGAATTGAATCAGGTCTTAAGAAATTATTGTAGGAAACAGAGCTACCTAGGTAGAATCTTAGGTGGACAGAAAAAGACTGTATGGCAGGTGCTGGTGTTTTTAAAAATTTTTTAATACATTATTTACTCTGGTGATCTGGTCAAACTCTAGTCTAGGTAATTATCTGTGCCTCTAATTATGCCAACTAGATCCTGCATGGTTCTTATTTTGTACATTATAAGCATTGCATAGTATTGCTTCCTCAGGCAATTGCTTTGTTCACCCCAGACAGAGCTGCATTTAGATGACAACTCTATCTACAAAATAGTTTCAGCATAGACATTTGAAAAACAAGATTTTTTTTTCTTTGTAGACATTGCTAGGGTTTTTTTTTTTTAACATGTAAAAAGTTGAAAAGTACTTGGAAATACTGAGTTGCTCTACTATGCCAGTTTAAGAGCCTAAAGGTAACAAGTGAAAAAGAATTGTCCAGAACTTCTGGCTGTCATGAAGGAGATGACAGGACGTACTGTGTGAAAGGCTGGCAAGAAACACTCCAGGACAGTTGCTTGCAGAACTGGACAAGTTTCTGGAAATACTTAATGTAGGATGTTGATTTATTATTATCAAATAGACTTACTTTTGTGATACTAAGTCTTTGGAAGTATGTACATTGCATGTTGTAATTTTAAGTCTCAAATACAAATAAACACTTCTTCTTCCATCACAGCACAATGGTCAGAAAGGCTTAGATTTAAGGACTGCATCAGTTGTCTTCGTAAAGAAAAATTAACTGATAGCTGTAGTCTTGAATTCCTGTGAAATAGTAGTTCTCAGTTTCATATAGTGAAGCTAGCTGATTAATTACGGCTACTACTAACCTTACAGAGTACAGTCTGAAAAAATGCAGGCCATGCTATCCTCAGTGTATTGCAAAGCATCCAGAATCTCAGTGCATCCTTGGCACTATCTCTTAGCAAAATAGCATGTTTGTGAATTTAAAGCTAAGAATGCCTCAAAGACTTAAAAAATGCTGAGATGCCTCTAGCTTGGCCTTGAGGCATTGGGAACTCTGACATGGCCTAAAGCAAACTGGCATGAAATTAAAATGCGGCTTTTATGAATATATCCTTTCATCTAATTCTAATTCTGGTGCTAGAAACAAGTGATACGATCACAATTTCTCCTCTACCCCCAATCTCTCCAGATACTAGTACTCTGATAGATTAATGTAATTCATTTGTAAGTATCTTCATTTTATATCTTTTTTTTTTGTGATTTAAAAAAAACCCTAGCAACCCTAGAACTATTTGTGAGCAACACAGCAATTTGACACAGATAGTGTACTGCCTTGTCCGAGCAGTCAGTGAAGAGTTCTGTAGATATCTAAGCAGTTTTTCAGGTCACTGAGCTCCCCATGAGTTGTCCATCTTTTGTCTACATGTTAGCCCTTACCTTTGTATCATATGGTCATCCAATATTATTTTACAATTACCTTTTCATTTATGATGAGCCAAATCATACTCTTTTGTCAGTCACCCTGAAGTCAGTGGCACTAGTTGCATTAAAAAAGCTATTATGATTTTGACCTTTTAAAGATAACCTTCTAAATTGTTATTGGTCAGTTGGATACATTGTTCACAGTACTTAGAACTGAAATGTTTCTAAGCATCTTGAAACAGATCAGTGAAACTAAGTATAAGACCTGTACAGCATGTGAAAAGTAAGATGAGCAAATGATTCCATCATTGGAGAAAGAGAAAATAAGAAATCAAAATCAGGAGATTTTAGGATTCCTTAAGCCTCAGATGCAACATGACATGTCTGTTTTTGCTTGAGTTAGTTCTGACAGCTGAGAGCTCAAGTCTTTTCTCTTTTGGATCTTGCAGTATCAGTTCTGTCCAAGGTTTTGTTTGGGTTTTCTTGTTTGTTATCATTTCTAGGTGTATAGGCATACATCTAGGAAGAAGCTCTGAAAAATTCAGAAGTCACTTTTAAGTACATTATAAAGGTGACCATTACGTTTGGCCATGTATTCCTCTTTTTAACAGGCATATGTAAGCATTTACACTAAATTTGTGGGTTTTTTTTTTTTGTATTTCTGAATAATTACATAGTCTCTGAAAAAAATTGTGGTGTTAGTACTACAGAATAATTCTTTCCTTGGTCTCAGTCTACCTTCAGCTTTGCATACTGGTGTGCTTACCAGTTATATAGGCCTCATTAAAAGGGGAAAGAGCAGATACTGACACTTTCTCAGTGCTATTCACTTTTTTTCAGGGCTTCTTACCAGTTTGCAGACTTCAGCTCTCACAATACGAACTCTATCATCATCAAATTCCTTTTCTCAAAGCATTCCAGGCTGTTTATGGAAACTGGGCCGACTTAATCATGTAGCAATTGCAGTACCTGATTTGGAGAAATCTCAGTCCTTCTATAAAGATGTGTTAGGAGCACAGGTGAGCGAGACTGTGGCTCTTCCCGAACATGGTGTCTACACTGTTTTTGTGGAGCTGGGAAATACCAAGCTGGAACTTCTACATCCTTTAGGAGAGAAAAGTCCCATTGCAAGCTTTCTGCAAAAAAACAAGACGGGAGGAATGCATCATATCTGCATTGAGGTATTTTAACACAATATACCATATAGGACAGAGATACTGAAGTATGCATAATTTTTTCATAGGCTTGGCCTGTGTCAAGAACAAATATATAAGGCTGTCATATTTGTGAGAATTTATATTGCATAAGAAGAACTCTTAAATGTGCCTTTTTTCTGTTTTGGAAATCACAGTTCAATTTCATGAGCTATGTGATAATTTTTTCCTCTTTTATGCTATAAAGATTAAATTGGGGAGAGGAGCGTTAAGTATCAAGTGTGGAAGGTGGACAAGCCCAAGGGCTTGTGAAGAATGTTTGACAGGTGTCAACTTCCTGCCATAGCAAGGGCATACACTGGAAAAAGACGGAGTTGTAAGTTTAAGCTAAGGCATAGTTTAGCTTTTCAGAAGTGTCTTCCTGCTTGATATTTAGTTGATAATTGTATACAGAAATCAAAAAAGATTGTCAGTGGTACTTACCAAACAACAGTAAAGTCTCCAGAGTGTCTTCTGTCCTGTTCTTTCTTGTCCATCAAAGAGGGATTGATCTGGAAGTACACAAGATGTAAAGGGGCTGGGTAGTAGTTATCTTATTTAGCATACTCATGTTTTAGTGTATATGTTTGATGCAAAATTTCATGCTGCTGTCTATGATAAATGTTTTTAATATTTTACAGATCTGAGTCTTGCAAACTTTATTATTTCATGCAAAGTGTAATAATGAAAAGTAATGGGATTACTGATGTCAGTAAAAATTGTTTTCAGAATACATCTACAAAGACCAGCGTTTGCAGTTGCATGCTTTCATTGAGAATTGAGAAATTTTGCATACCCACAGGCATTGCAATTTTTCTTACATTAAGTTTGCCTATTTGCAGATGTTCAAGAATAAAAAAATTAATTCTGTTTAAATTGACCCTAAATTGTACTGCTAGGCAGTTCTGCTATAGAAATGTGAAAGACCTCAGCTAAACTTAGGAAACGAGGGGTGTAGAAGAAAGAAGTGATTTGTAGAAGAAAGAAGTGATTTGCAGTAAGACCAAAAAAAAACCTCCAGCCCCCTGTAAGACCAGTGGTACTTATTTATAGGTACAAGAGAAAGAAGTTGTAGGCATTTCTCAGCAAAAAGAGCTCAAAGCTCCCAAGGGTTTCAAGTATATGTAATCCCTTTTAAGACATTTCAAGAAATACTTGTTACCAGCTGAAACTGTTCTATGTAGATCTCCGTTTTGTATGAGAGATGATCTTTTTGCAGATAAACCGAAGCTGGCCATCAAGGGAAGTCATATTGTTAATTATGAAAATTGAGAAAAATGGGACATGCTAATTATACCATGTTGGACAATGTAGAAGTGTTGTGTTGAAAAAGAAAATCTATAACTGTATACAGTAGGTCAAGCAAGCCAGGAGTCATAATCTAGCAGTTAATTTCCATTATTCGGGTTAGCTAGTGCTACTTGCAGCCAGATTTTCCTAAATGAAGTCTTGTAACTCACTAATAGATTCTCTATGCAAAAAAAAAAAGATTAAGAAAAAGATTGTCCTAAGTCCCCCATGTTTGTCTCCATGTAAAAAACAACAAAAAAAGAAGATTATAGACTAATTTACATGGAAAAAAAGCAATCCATTGTTGACCTGCTGCTTAAGTGGGACTGAAAACAGATTTGGTCACTACCACAGTCAATCAAAAAGATATTAACCTTCCTGCTCCAATTTTCCATTCTCCTCAGAATGGAAAATCTTACAGTTTCAAAGATATGTCATCTTCTGAAGTTGAGCAAAAATAATTTTCAGAAAAACTATAAAAGAACTTCAGAGTCAATTGATTGTTCATTTGAAATTTAAAAAGTATTTTGTAGAAATATCTTTCTATGAGCAATTTTATTGCAAAAAGCTGAATTGTAAAAATTCTTTTCATACTGGAGAGGAAGCCTGACAAGTTTATCAAAATGCTTTTTATTTCTTCCTTCAGTCTTATTATTCAAAGGAAAAATTTAGACAGGTGTTTTGATAGGGTATTTGTTTCAGACAAAATAAGCACTTTAAGAAGAAATTAAATTATTCCTGACCAGCTATAATTGAATTTAATACCTGCAATGAAAAGCTTCTGGACACTTGGTAGAATAAGAGAGAAATCCAAGCCTGATATTATCCTAACATGAATGCACCCACAGGCTTTCCACTGTTTACTCTCACTGCTTCCTTGGGGATGTAGTAATTCATTCCAGCTGAGCCCAGACACAGTTCCTCTTCTGGCCATCTCTGTCGGACAGGAGCAGCAGCTGCAGTGGCTTATCTGCTTGGGGAAACAACCTGGAGGGGGCTATGGCACCATTACATGTGCTGTTTTACTTTAGATAAAACTGGACAGTTGTTTCTTTTTTTTTTTTTTTAGCAGACTGGTAGTTCTGTGTAGGAAGAACTGTAGTGAATTCAGAATTTTCATGAACAAAACTGCTGCAAATGAGTAGGAATTAACTGATGTCTCTTCCTCTGAATCAAAGCTAGGTATTTCCTTCTTCCCTACAATGTCATCATGCAAGTTTATTTACCAAGTTATGTCCAGACACCCCAGTCCCGAAAAATAGCAATGCTATTATTTTCATTCTAGGTCTTTACTGATTAGTGACTATTGGATTTGCTAAATTGAGTGCTAATTTTATTATCTCAAAGAATGAATGCATTTAAGGTTTGGAAATATTCAAATTTCATCTGATGACATGACATCAGACTTAAGATCACATTATACAGCGTAGACATGTTTTTGTTAATTACGTATTTCTGCAGGAAACTGTACTGAAATATTATGTTAAAGGCTATTATTACAATGAAGTTCAATAGGAAAACCAGGTCATATTCTGGGTACGTTTCTGATAATTTCAAAGTTTTTCTTATGGAACTTTATGAAGCTTAACCTACTCAGAAAGAGGCTATAGAAATCTAAAAGGGACTTTCCTTCTACCCATTGCCCTCCCTTTTCACCGGCACCTAATGAGTCAGTATTGTGTCATCAATTAGACAGGGAGGCATTCTTTAGTTATTGACAGTTTGAAAGCTGTATGATCTTCTTAGTAATAGTAATGCAGAGTTTACGTTATTTATGGAGTCCTTATAAAGTAACAACATAAAAAAATCAATGGGCTTTGTGCATGAGTGATTTTTCTTTAGTAATTTCTTAAATATAGCACAATATTTAAACAGTATTTTATAAAATCTTCAAGTAACAAATGCAAACTTCTCTAGGATTTTTATTTTTAAGAATAGATGTTTTAAAACTGTTTTATAATTTAATTTATTTTCAGAATTATATTAGAATTTAGAAAGAACATTTTAGTAAGGAATTATATTATTGCTCCTAAATGTAGAATCTGCATAATACAGTGTAATATGTTAATTTGTGTGAACTGTATTTTTCTTTTTTAAGGTTGATGACATAAAAGTGGCTATGACAGAACTGAAGAAAAAAAAGATACGAATATTGAGTGAAGAGCCAAAAATAGGTGCACATGGCAAACCTGTGATTTTTCTTCACCCTAAAGATTGCCACGGAGTCCTTGTGGAACTCGAGCAAGCTTGAGCTGTAATATTCATAAATAAAATAATAGATTAGCTGTGAAGTTACTGAGCTGGTGCTGGGAATATCGATGTGGTATTCAGTCTTTACAAGTTCACTATAGTTCCTGTAGATTAAGTGCAGCTTTTGAGTACTGAAATAGTGCTACAGATTTAGGGTTGTTTTCTTTTTTTTGTTATTGTTGATCTGATTTTCAGAATTGATATGTTGACATTTCTTGAATTCTCTGTGATTATAAAGCCAAATACATGAGCCAAATTACATATGTAACATAGTAATTTGTGTTCTATTGCCTCATGTTTGCAGCACGGTTTTACCTCTGTAACCACAGAAACTGTACAGTTTCTAGGTCATCCCACATTATTTCGTTCTACATTTCAGAGCAGAGACTCACTTCTCAGTGAAAACACTATAGCTTAGTTATTCCCTTTAGAAATGAAGGAAAAAAGAACATTGTTTTTTCTGTTTTCACCATTCAGCATCACTGCTTCACACTGATTGATTGGTTCATGCAAGAAAAATATCCTTCTGTGCTATGCCAAGTTTTCCTTGACATAACAATTACTGCCAAGGAAGTTACCATGCGTAAATCATCATTTAGTTGTTTTATGAACTCTGTGGATATGCAGGCAATGTGAGAACAGTACCTGAAACATTATTTGCCTGAAATATATTTCAGACTGTAATGTACTTTTCACATTTCATTTTTTTCAGGTATTGAATATTTGTTTTTCAAGCTCTGTCCATAGAAAGATATCTGGGAGAGACCTGAACAAATAGCGAGCAATCTTTTCACTTACTTTATAAATATTGTTTTCCTATGCAAAAGCACTTAAAAAAACCAGTGGAAAACACAAGCCACATAAGTCTCAGTTATATACACTGTCTTTTAACATGAGAGAGCATGCCAGCATACTTATGTTTCTGATGGACTTCAGTCACAGTTTGTTGACTTATTCATGGACAGACTTCACTTCATTGGTGTACATTAAGCAAGCAGTGTTTGTCCTGATACTTTCTTTTAGACTTGGTCCTGATACCTGACATGTCAGCTGTAAAAACTGAAGACGTGCTGTTTCTCTAGTTTTCTTAATCCTTAAAAGTCATAATTTTTCCTAGCTAAACCACAATCTGAATTTTATATTTTCCTACATCTCTGCATATACAGTGAATAGTTTCAGCTTAATACGAAGTAAGTTCATTTTAGGCTAGGAGAATATTTACTTAATGGAAATTGTTGTGTGTCATGTTTGCTACAACAAAATACAAGTATAATGCTGACCTGAGATTTAAACAAGACTTTAAAGACATTGATGCTTCCTCACATATTTTACTTCTGAAAAAAGCTCTGCAAAGCCATGCATTTTTTTTAAAATGAGACAGATTTGTACTCAAAATAAATACTCCTCACATATTTTAAGAAATACAGTGTCTTCTGCAGGGTTCTTGCATTTCATCAAATCACTGTTCAGAGGGTAGTTTGTGATCTAAATTCTAAATTGTTTTGAATTTAGAAATCCTAAGGCTCATGATGGAAAAGTAGGATGATTTGATATTCCTGAAATATGGTTCTGCCATTCTAGGAGACATTCTATTAGCAAAGCTGCTTTTGTCTTTCCGGTCTTTCAAAGATGGGGAGGCATCTTTTCTGCAGAACTAGCATAGGAATGTCAAGATTAGAAGCCTCGCTGGTTACATGTCAAGATAGTTGAACAGAAGTCTTTGAACCGAATACCCTTAGTTTGGTGCAACAGAAAACTGGGCACTCCTCCCTAGGTTCATACTGCATTTCTTTGTCCTGTCTGAAGGAGGTGGACTTTTGTGTGTGACATCTATCAATACACTCAGAGTAGTAGCTTGACATAGTACTAAGGAATGGAGATTTTGAGTAAACAATACTTACTCCACTTGCCTCATTGTGCTCCCCATCTTATTAGCAGAAAGAGACTTGTAATGCTTTTAGCTAGTAACCAGCAATTTTCCTGACTGACTGCAGTGGGGTTGCCTAGCACTAAGTCAGCTGATGTATTTTGTTCATCATAACTAAGTCATGCTCCTATCTCGCTCACAGTTTATACATTTCATCTGGCTCTTCCTAAGGTGGAAGGCAAGATATGAACAATAATACAAAATGAACAAAAAAAAAGAGAGTTTAGTTCTGTAAAATTAGTCAATACCCAAAACTGGGGCATGCTTATTACAAGCTCTTACCATTTGGTGTGATCAGATCCCCTTACTTGCCTGGGTATGTGCTACAAGATATGAGAATTTCCACCTCTGGAGCTCTAGACTTGGAAGGAATAGCGAAGAGAGTTGGACAGCCGAAGAATCTGAAGGCAGCTAAGATGCACTGAGGGAAGTTTCCTGTTTTAACCCTAACTCCCATAGACTTCAGTGGGAACAGGATCAGCCCTTATACTTGTTAACAAACTTCTAGTCTTTCACCTTAAACAAGAGAGCTTTCACAAGTCATTCTTTGTTCTGACTTTCTAAGGCTTTGGGAGGGGTTAGATATATGGGCCTTACCCTTTGTCACTGCCATGATTATAAAAGGGGAATACCATCAAGAAAAACAGTGGAAATTCAGGGTAGAAACTGGAGCAATAGAGAACTGTGATTTGTTTCTTCCAGTGGAGGGACACTTAATGATATACCCCTGGTTGCACCAGTATACAACTTCTGGAAAGAACAACAGTGATTCAAATAACTGGAGCCTGATTAGCTTGGAAGGGAATTAGGCTTTAACAATGGGTATTTGGTTGTTTGGTTTGTTTTTTTTTTTCCCCAAAAGGTACAGTGAAACCTTATTTTCTGATAATGCCAAGCTTTTCAGAAGATGAAATGTTAGTATTTTGTTAGTAGATTTTGTCACATTTGGGTCAGTTGTCAAGTGCAAGTTCCCTGTTCCAATCCCTCCATGTGCCTTTTTTCCCCTCTGTGCTCAAGCATGGTCCCATTTTATACTGCCTAAGGCAGGGCAAGACACATTTTTCTGGACTCCATCAACATTACTCAGGCAGCTAAAGGGTTCACAATTAAATGATGCAAAATATCTTTTTTGACTTCCTCTATGCAACCCTCAAGTCTCTCCTAGGTGGGAGGAGGAGAACAGGCTGCAGAATGAATCCCATTCTGTATGCATGAGACAAACCTAGAAGAAAACTCAAAAAGCTGAGAAAAGAACTAACTACATGTCTTTTAAAAGCTAACCTTACAGTTTTGCAAATCTGCAAAAAGTCTGGTCCCATCGTGCTTATACTGCAATTAATTCACATGAATTAAAAAAAAAACACCTGGGTATTTCATTCTGAATTCAATTGCTTTCATTATTACCATATTTACACAATTTATCACAAGTTTTGCAAGAATATATTCTATCTTGATGCCACAGCTACTGTGCTTAATACAGTTAACACAGCCTGAAAATTTAGAAAGCTGTGAATGAATTATAAGAGGAACTGAAGATGGCACTTGCTTTGGCAGACCAGTTCCTGGGTGGATAATACTTCTGTGTTTAATGCTGAGACTAGAGTTTACTTTCTTAATGCACATGCAGAAGCACTGCTGTCTATTGTTTAGGACAGTCCTTGGATTTGGACTTTATTGCTAAGATAGACGAATGGAAGTTGGTGTGACCAAGGAAGTCTCATAGAAAGACCAGGAAACATGGAGATGTTTACAATATCTAGTTGAGGTACTTACAGCAGGTGCTCTGAATCATTTCCTTGGCGCTTCCTTTTGATTCTCTCCTTACAATAAATTCTTCCTGTAGTGATCTGACTTGGGTTTGTTGGACTCAAGGACCCTTAATTAAGAGAAAAAGTTAGAGTTAATTGTTTCAGTAAGCACTCGATTCTTTTACCAAAGCAGTTATCATGTTGGCCAAATTATTAGACTGTGAAACAGAAGAAATCCCTAAAATGGTAGCCCTGGTGCTTCTCATAAGGGTGCTGGATGGCACTAGACACAGAAAGGTAACCGACGGTTCAAACTTCACACATGGAATCCTGTAAGATTAATATGGAAATGAAAACTAATAATATATAAATTAATTGGCCCAATGCTGACATTTTAAAATTCCTTCTTTGGAATGCAAAATCTGTCACCTTTTTTAAGCATTTTCAAAGCAGTGTGAACATTTTATGAGATGTAAATTTATCTTATTGGGAAGGAAGGAGGTTTGCCTCCCAGGATGGTATAATCCTTAAATATCTATAAAATTAAGTCATCTATCTAGTTTCATGTTCCTTTGCACTGTCTTGCCTATTGTTAAACAGCATTGTTAACTGCAAAGTATACAGCATAGATTGACAAGTGAGGAAGAGTTCTCTCTTAGACAATTAAAAGTAATGATACATTTTGAAGCACTTCATGACTTTTCTAGATGTAATCTAAAGCGGTCTTTTAACTTATGTTTTGTTAACATAAAAATAGCAAAGAGGTACTAAAATCTTCTATAAAATAGATCTTTAATGAAGATTTTTCCTTATTTTTAACATTGCATTTTTTCAGTAATAAAGATAGGTTTAAACCATGATTTAAAAAAAAAAAGTTCTGAAGTAACTGTGTGTATTCTGAAGGCATATGTGACAATGCACAGTTTGCCTTAAACAGAGGGAATATCCTACTTCTGTAGCTGTGGCTGGCTTGTATGGAAAAGATTATTTCCAGAAATTGAAGAGTAGCAGAGAGGTGCATTATTGGACTGATATTATGCACCTTATTTTTACCTTCCATTTTGGTACATAATTTTCTATAATAACCATCTAAGTCACGGTCTCCAAAATGAGGTGAAGGGAGAATGTTTGTTAGGAACTTAGGTTTAAGAAGTTAAAAAATATATCCCACTCCCCTTGGGACCCCTGCAGTCTTTGAGAGGTCAGTTGTAGTACAATACTTGCAGCTGCAGTACCTTCAAAAATAAAACACAAGCTGGGAATACTGCTTTTGGTATATTGATTGAGAAAGTGAAAACTTCCTTATGTACATAACGCTATTTCATCAAGTTAACAATTTTGAGAATTAATAATATGAATTAAAACATGATTTGCCAAATGTTTAAACAACCCATCTACAGATTATATATAACTTCCCATAGTTCTGTGTAAAACATACATGCATTACAGTTTATGTAATGTTTGAGTTTTCATTATCTTCAAAAGAGAAGCAAAATCAGTCAACTAATTAGGATAGAGAAAGGGACAGATGAGAAAAGTCACCATAGGAAAACCATGATAGAAAACAGCCTCTTAGTAGCAAATGGCTACTCTGTAGTTAGTAAATCTTAACAGAAATCCTAACAACTAAACAAAAAACAAGAATTAAAAAAACAACAAAATGGTGTTTCCATGAAAGGCCTTTGCATGTGCATGGAATTTGACTCAGTGCTAAGCAACTGGTATAGCTACCCCAGGGCAAACAAAAGCACACCAAGCTGGACACACAGCTATTACAGTGAACATTGATATTTAGCTGACTGGAATACAATATAATTATATTAAGACAGCTTTTCACTTTTGCAATCATGAGAAAGATTACTTTTTACACTCGAGAATAGCTACAAGTCTTGAATTTGCATACTTATAAGCAAGTCCTGTCACAACTGGCCTAAGAGCACTTGATCTCACATATGTTCCTTTATATACAAAGTAATCACCGTCACCTAACTGTGGTAGAAAGATCTAGTAGTTTCTAACAAAAGGCCTGAGAAACAAAGTATGTTTGTTATTCATGGTAAGAACTGTTCTTGGAGAAACCCACTTCAATGAGCTTTTAAATATTACACATCGCACCTTCCATTTTTAATCTTTATGGGGAGATCTATGTATTATCTGCACAAGGACATAAAAATCATGATCCCATAAATCTGGCCATATGATGGAATGAGCGTAAGTGCAGTGCTGTCCCCTGCTGTAATGTTCAAACTTTTGGTGTTTAATTTGATTTTTGTTGCACTGGAGCACCTCAAGCAACAGGAAAGCCTGGTCATTAATTAGCAAGATTACATAGCCAGCATTCAGGAGTGCGCTTCATAGACAAATGTTACGGAAGACTCCCAGAAAACAATATATGCTATGGCCCCTCACCGATGTGGGGTCCCTAGGTGTACACACCACCAGTGCCGGGTGGCCTCACCATGCATCACAGCAGGACTAGAGGCCTCCAGCAAACATACCTGTCTACTGCTCCTGCTTGAGGGGCTCCTCAAGGGTAGCTGGGCTGAAGGGTTGCTCCGTGCTGCAGGCTGGGGGTGCAGCAGTGAGGCGCCCTGCAGCTGGCTCTCCTCAGTGTCCAGGTCTGGGCAAGCTCCTCCACCGCCACCTGTGAAGCCGGTGCAGACCTGGGCCTCCAGCCTTCAGTATCTGCGGAAGAGCCTATTTGACGGGTTAGTCCGTATCACCAAGCCAATCACTTTTTGTACCATTTTTTGAGAAACTTAGAGGCGTACAAGCACGGCATCACCTCACCGGCCCTCTGTGAGGCAGCTCAGGCAGTTCTGCCATCACCTCTTCCAACCTCGGTGGGAGCAGGCCGAGCAGGACCCTGCGAGCGCAGAGCGACGCCCGCGCTTCGGGGCACGAAGGCCGGGAGGCAGGGCCGGGGGCAACCGAGCGGTGGGCGCAGCGGGCCGTGGCGGGCGGGCCGAGGCGGTGCTGAGGAGAGGCGGGGGCCTCCGCGCCGCCCCGCCGCGCCCTGCGGGCCCGGCCCCCCGAGGCGCCGCGGCGGCCGGGCTATGCGCCATGCAGGTTCCCGGGCGGCCGGCGCGGTATTCTCGCACGCAGCTTCCCGGGCGCAGCAGCCGCCTCGGTGTGTGGCGCTGAGGCAGGCACACAAAAGAGCGGCTGCGGCTGCCCCCGCGTCCCCGCCGCGGCGCGGGGTGGGGACCGGCCCCGCCGCTGCCAGCAGCGGTAAGGAGCGGGGGTGCAGGGCGGGGGATCGGCGGCCGGTGTCGTGGCGGGGACCGGCGGCTCCGCCGTGGGTGGGGCGGCAGCATCCCTGCGGGTCCCCTGAGGGGAGCGGGGAGCCCGCGGGGCCGGGCGGGCGCTGAGGAGGCGCCGCGGCCACCTCCGCCCCGCGCGGACGTTGCTGCCCTCGAAATCGGGGTCGGGGGCTGCCCGCCCCGCGAGCAGCTGCCCCCGCCTCATCCTCATCCCCGTCCCCTGGCAACCGAGCTACCCGCAAGGGGACGGGGAGCCGGGGCGAAGGGGAGCCCCTGCGGCATGGCGCCGCCGCCGGTGCGGTCGCGGTCTGCGGCGCGGGGGGCTGCCGCACGCCCACATGTCCCCGCTGGCACGGAGCCGCTCTTCTGCCCGCGGTGGCGGAGAGGGGGCGGAGGAGGAGCCGCGCGGCCACAGCCTCCCGTCAGCCGCGGAGCTGGCAGCGTCCCCCCAGAGCTGGGCTGCCGAGGGGCAGCGGGTGCCCCGCGCCGCCGACTCGCCGTCAGCTCCCGATCGTGAGGGCTGCGAGCTCCCCGCCCCAGCCCGCCATCCCCGCCGCCTCGCCTCAGCCGTGCCTTAACGTCGGCTGTCGGTAATGCGGGGACCTACAGCACAACGTATGCATAATGTCTGCGTTTGTGGGAGGGCGGGAGGCTTGAGAATCTGTTTGTCTTAATAGAGTCAAAAGGAATGCGGGAGGACCCCTCACGTAACGCAGCACCGCGAAGAGTTTGTTTTTGTTTCTGACTTCATGCCTTCAGTGTAGCAAATGGATCAGAGCTTTTGATCCACTCCTCTGCCATTCCCTTCATTATGGGGTCTGGAGGGAAAAAGCTGCTCAATTAAGAATACTTGATTTTTGTTGGGATAAACAGCATGAGACGTTCTAGCATGGTCTGTTTTCCCCTTTTGAACAGTTTTTTGAATACATGGGATTTTGTGTTGCCATAACAAAAGGGATGGAGATGGGGGAGAGGAAGAGAATGCTGCGTTCAGAGCTGCGTCTTGGAAAAGCAAAGACTGGCTTACTTTGCCTCAACTAGCAGTCTGCGCTTTCAGATTTACGTCCTTTGCATCCTCAATGTCGTTTTGATGGTTGTAGCATGCTAGTGAGGGCATACAAGAAAAGCAATTTAAATGAAGAAAAGATATCATACAGTGTTCATAGTAAAGAGATAACGTGTGTTGCAGTGATGTTTAAGGAAAGTCCTAAATTATTGTGACCAGTTTGGGGTAAAAAATGCAAATAGTGTTTCAGTTGCATTACCTCGTCAAGGCCACCCTATAATCTCTCAGGAGGGTCTGGAAAATCCGTTTGCAGAAAAGGTATTTCACGTATCATGCCTGTTACCCAAGAATCCCTCATTACTTAACCAGCAAAACTGAAAAACAGAAACAACTGTTATCACAGTTTTATATAGTTGTGTGCACACAATAGTGACGTAAGGTAATTTTAAAAGGGAGGAATTTTAGTGTAATTCTTTATTGCCACTTAAGAAGTAAAAGTACTGTATGTGCTGGTTATCTGTATGTTGAAAAGCCTAAGACTGATGTTTATGTTAAAGCATAAGATTGCAATTTATCACTGTAAATCCAGATTCTCCTCCATATGGGACAGACAAGGATGAAAGAGCTTTTCTTTCCATATGTAGTTCTATGGGTACTAAACTACTAAAGGAGAAGCCACTGTCCTACCCCACTTTGGGCTCATAGGATTTCAGGCTGCAGACTTGTCTTTGTAAACCTTGACTGTCAGGCTTCCTAAACCTAAATTCTCTGATAGTTTAGCCCTTATCTGCACTTGGAAATATCTAAAGCTATTTTAAAAAATGCAGTGTTGCCTCTTATCAGCAGCTGCATTGTTGCTTCCCCTTGATCCTCTGATCATAAAGGAAGAGTGTTCTTGAAAAGGCTATAGCTGCTCAGCTCTTTTGGTCAAAGTCTCATGATTCTAAGGAAGAATCTCGAAAAGCACTTTTTGTGCAGTTGCTTGGTTAATGTCTATTCAGGTTGGAGACTAGATATGAATTTAAACAAGAGCTAGGTCTTCAAAAAGTGACCTTTGCTTAAGGCTTTGAACATGAGGAACCACTTCAAGAAGCATAATTTTACCATCTCTCCAGCTGTTCTGATAAGGACATTTGCTAAGAAATCATTTGTGAAAATACCATGGTTTAAACCTCTTCCAGTTTTTGTTCCTGTGCTCAAGGTAGAGAAATCTAGCAAGAAGTGATCTGTTCCAGGCTACCAGCTCACAGAGAGAAATATGGAAGATCCTGGTTTTGTCCAGAACAAAATCTTGGTTGTAGCATTTGAACACATCAAGTTTTAGGTGCTTTTGAAGACTTTTTATATCCATTTCCCTTGTAATCTGTGTTTAAACAAACAAGGCAATGCTTTCATGCTTTAAACCATAGCAACAATAGAGTTTGGGGCACAGCCCTGCAAAAAGGCCCAGCAAGCTGCACGTGAACCAGCCATGTACCCTGGCAACAAAGATAGCCAGGAGCATCTTGGTCTGTATGAACAAGAATGCAGCCAGTAGATCAAGGGAAGTAATTATCCCTCTCTACTCAGCATTCAATAGACTGCATCTATAATACTCTGTCCAGTTTTGGTCCCTCCTGGTACAAGGAAGATACCAATGAATTGGAGTGAGTTCTGCAGATGCCACCAGAGTGGTTAGGGCTGGAGGTCAGGCTCTGTGAGGAGAGAGTGAGGGAGTGGGGCTTCCTCAGCCTGCAGAAGGAGAGGCTTTGGGGTGACCTAACAGCAGCCTTCCAGTACTTAAAAGGAGGTCTTCAGGGAAGAGGAGCCAGACTCATCACAGTGGCATGTGGCAGAGAATGAGAGACAATAGGTGTATGTTGAAACGAGAGGTTCAGACTAGATACAAACAAAATCTTTTGCCCCACAAGGACAATCATACATGGGAACCAGTAGCCCAGAGAGGTTGTGTGGTCTCCATCCTTGGAGGTGTTTAAGACCAGACTGGATAATGCCCAGAGCAACCTGATCAGGCCTCACTGATGACCCTGGTTTGAGCAGGATGTTGGACAAGAGACCTCTGACGTTCTTTCCAACCTGAATTGTCCTGTGATCCTATGAACAGTTGTTTGTGCCTATCTGTACATGATACAAGAAGCAGACATGTTTCCAGAAGTCAGAATTTTTTTAGAACTAGAGCTTCCATTCTAGGGCTAATCCATGCATCTCAGCAAAGATGGAGTATAATATCAGTATGATACATTGGCCTCTATTACCTGTGTAATAGTACTAATGTACTATTAGTACAAACTACTACCTTACTATAAGCTTCCCAAGGAAGAGATATTTGCTTGAAATATTTTTATTTTAATGTAGATATAAAGAAAAGGAAGAACATACTTCTTGCAAGCAAGAACTTTTCTACGTAGTATCTCCTGTGGGGCAATTAAAACCTTGCAACATTAGTGCAAGAGACATAATGGTAGTTCTTATAGTTGGAGAAAATAAAGCACTGATGCAGTCACATGCACTTCACAAGTCAAGACAAAGAGCTGAAAGCAGATTCAGAATTCACTAGTTTTTAGACACTCCACAAAACTTGCAATTGCTGAGTCAAATGTTCATTATAAGTACTTTGGATACATGGAAATACTTTTAGTCTACTGGAGAGAGCATTAAAATGTAAGATTTTTTTTTTCTCCTGAGGAGCCATTTTCCCTTGAGAGTTGTGTGAAAAGCAGCTCAAGAAAGCACCATATGTTTCTTGGTGTTCAGTGCTTTAGGCTTGTGCTGCCTGCGGGAGCTGAACATGCAGCACTAAGGCTTTATCATGGCATCTATGAGAAGAGGGCTTTCATTCCAACTCTCAGTTTTATCTGAACTTAAGTCTCATCTTGGCTAGTGATATTATTTTCCAGAAGAAAGGTCTTATGCAACTGGTAAAAACACATATAGAATGAACTCTTTGTCTCTAATGCTGGTAGGTAAATGCACTTCATTTGAGTACATGACATTCCTTTCCTTTTTTGTTGCAGTACTTACTATCTTCATTCGCCTGCTGCAGCAGAGGAAGGTGACTTGCACTTCAAGAGGAGTAAAAGCTGAGCAGAGACTGGTACAGAAAACTCTGGGACTAATAGGTACTTCCACCTAACCAATAGAGGGAGAACTAGAAGCCCTGTAGGTCAGGATGACAAGGAAGAAGTGTCATCATTCTCAGATGATAAGGTTGCATGAAATACTGCTGGAGATGCATACTCTGAAGTATACTCGTGCATGAAAGGATCATTTTCTTTTGAAATAGAAGTAAATGAAGAGGAAAGGAAAGTTGGCAAAAAGGTATACAGAAAGTCTTGGAATGGAGAAATGTCAGTTATAACCAGTGTGAGATTTGGTGTCTAGAAAAGTATTTTCAAATAGCAGTACTTCTGCAATGCAGACATCTGCTGATACTCACCTGGACTACCAGTGGGAGCTCCACGGAGGAGTATCTTGGGATAGTTGTCTGTTTTGCACTATTAAGATTAAGTTTCCTTTAGAAAATAGCCCTTCTAGTTACAGACTTAGTAATGAAGATTCAGACACATAGGAATAACTTGTTATTGTTTTATTACTTAAAAGGCAGGCTGAATATTTTCATTCTATTAATTGAAGTAGTTTTTGAACTTTGTTTTGTACACTGATGTTAGGAATATTTGTGAGCATGTCACCAGCTAGCATTATTTCCAGACTTCTGTCATTCCTTTTACTTTCTGAGAGATCCTCTTCACAGACACACTGTCAACTACAACCTTTGCAGAATTTCCTCTCCCCAAGTCAATTGTACCATAACCCTGATCATTTTCAAAGAGTAAAATCTGCTGGTTTTATTCCTAAAACATTTCTACAAGAGAGAGGCCTGACCTTGCAAGTTTTTCTTTTATATGTCATCTGCCTTTGTGTGTTAAGGGTTCACAGGATCTAGTCCTTGAAGAATTCAGTGAAGTTCTTTCACCTGAGTACAGTGGTTAGATTTAGCTAAGATTTCATAGTGTGGTCATAGCAGGCAAGTTACTTCTTATGGTCACAAGTATAGCAACATCTTAAAAAAACCCAAACAGCTCACAACCCAACATTATAGTTTTGTAACACTAACCATGAGTGGCAACACTGTTGTGGTGGGTGTGCAGATCTAGGGGCTTGATCACTATAGTCCAGAATGCCAAGTGATGTTGTCTAACACTGGAACATAGGGCTTTTTGGGTTCATTTCCATTTTCTCCAGTAAGGTATTTTTCTTGCAGTGACTGTAGAAGAGTCATCTCTGCTTTCCAGTTTTTCCACTTTGGATTTGTTGTGAATGACAGCCAAGTGATTATCTTAGCATGACACTGCAGAGTTCTCCGGGGGATTTAGTGAGATAGTAATTCCAGTAAAAATTGAACAGAAAATTCATATTTTAGCAGATAAACAGAGATGGAGAATTCATATTCTTATGTATAGACTGTCATCATTCCATCTCACTGTGTTAAGAGCCTGAGTCCACAGAAACAGCTTCATTCAGTTGAGGTTTTGGGAATGACATCAGAATGATTCCCTGGGATCACTGTGTGGTCTGCTCCTCTGGATAAGCTGATGGAGAAGGAAGCGTAGAAATAAATGTAACGACCTTGCATATCTTGGGGCTCTAACGGTTGAGGTAAACCTTAGTTGCACTACAAACTAGGAACAGACAGCAGTGACAATGTCACCTCAATTCTCCACGAACATACTGTGCCTTGTCTTTGGGAGGATCACATGGACATCTCTTAAGAGCTTCTGGAATAGACTCCTTAGGTATCCTGCCATGCAAAAGGCCACTGGTCTCATGCAAAGTGACCCTGTAGCACCCAGAAATCCTCAATCACAGGCAAAATTATGTCGTTACAGCATTTTATACTAAGGAAGAAACAAACTGCATCAAAAGCCAGGTAGAACCAACTCTTGCTATCACAAAGCATTTGTGACAGGGCAGGTACTTTGGAAGTGGTTATGGTAATAAAACTTGGAGAAAGCTCATCTTCTACATAAGGGAGAGACCTGTAGATCTGTAAGTGCTGACTTATTTTAGGATTTCTAAACTGATTAGAGAAATAAAATTAGCATATTGGAAAGCAAGAGAACATGGAAGGAAGGAAGGAAAGAAGGAGGAGGGGAAAAAACATATGTATTGTCGGTGGTGATAGTGGTATGTCTGTGTATGAAAATTCCCTGAGGAGGAAGAGGAAGTGACAGGAATTTTTGAAGTGTAGGCTCCAAAATAGTGAATGTTTAGGTAGAAGTAGGGAGCCTGGATGAAACATTAGCTGCAATTCCAAAATCAAGGTGATACCTGCCTCAAATTGTATGAAACACAAGACTATGAAGTCATCAGTGTGTTGTCTTCATTAAACCAGGATAAACAACTGCCAAGGAACAAAAAAAAAAGGCTCTATGTCTGGTTTTTTTGGTGCTCAATTATTCCAAAAACATTTAGACAAGTATTTCTAAACAGCACTTTTTTTTTTTTTCCTCTCTATACAAGCTATAACAGGATGAGAAGCCCAAGTTCCACAAGGACAGCACCTATCTAAACAGTATTATAAGAACCTCCCAGAAGGAGTAGCTGTGTTTGGCATTCAGTGTTCAGGTTCAGTGAAATAACTGATCATTATGTGAGAGAAAGAATAATAAAGAAAATAAGATTCCCACACAGCCCTCCACATATTTACTGCCTTCATACACTAGACAGAAACAAAGGTACTTGGGTGGGCTTCCTGTCACCCACCGTGCCCTTTAAAATAAGAAGATCATCTGCTGTACTTTACTGGTTAGCCTGTCTTTCTAGGGAGTCTCAGAAGTGCTAGTTAACTTTGCCTTTTCCTGCCCCAGCAAAATGGTAATATATTGCTGAGTGCCTGGTTACTGAAGCAACTGGAGTAACTGAAGAGAATGAGTGTTTCATGGACCAAATTCTGTTCTGGAATGATACAGGATTTTAATTTTTTTTTTTCCCCCTATCACCAAGAGTGAAATGATATCAAGCAATTGATGTTACTCTCTAGAATCACTGATACCAACTACCACAAAAATATCATTTCAGTGCAATGGAAAATGCACCCTTTTGGTTTAGTCAAATCTTCAAACAGGCCTCAAAACTCATACTCTAAAAGCCAAGAGAGATGCCTTTTCAACACATCAGGGAGAGTGCATGGAGATGGGATTGCTTGTTTCTCATTCAGAAGCAACATCGCTTCAGAGCTGCTATACGCCTCAAATCCACACCAAATCTCTCTCCTGGAAATGAAATCTTGTATTAAACACTGTTACTAAGTATATCCTTTTTTTTTTTTTTTCCTTTTAATGTTTTCTTCTACTCTCTAGCTTTTCTGTCTATTGATGGCCATCCTGACTGCTACCAGGTTTCACAGGGTTGCTGTGCGGTATTGAGTTTCAAAGACCACTACAACTACTAACGTAGGAATAGTCATAAGGCAGTTACACAAAGCATACAAATATTTCTACTCATAAACTGATCCAATACAATAAAGAAGCAAAGACTTGCCTCGGTTCCAAATTCTTACTATGCAGCATAGCATGTTGTTGCCATGCTACCAGAATTGCTTGCCTAGATATTTAAATTTGCCCTTAACAGATTTGCATATAAAAAGAATGAACTGTTAACAGTACATTAAAATATAAAATAACCTGACAAGACATAAGCCTTGTCACCAATTTGTTCATGTATTTTTGACCTCTACAGATTTCTATTTTCTTTCCTAAATAAACCCCACCATAGTAACAAATCTCAGAGGTGAACAAACTAGTGAAAGATGGAAAGATTCTGTTTGGTAGTACAATAAAAGTTTATATCAAGGGAGAAATATAAATTATAATTTTAATACTTAACAAAAATGTGCATTTTGCCTACCTCAGATGCCATCCTTCATAGTTTCTGGTTTAGCACTACAAAGGGAAATCAGAGTATAATGATATTTTCTTGTTATTCGTGGGTTGTGGAGGAGAAAGGAATGTTATTTTTTTATATATACACACACACACACATATATAAAAAATGTCCTTTAGGCACAAAATCTTGTGTTACTGGAAGACAACTCTTGATTAGAGATAAGGCAGCTTTAAAAAGAAACTTATCCCTGTGATATTCTTAGCCAGTGAATCAGTGTGGCTTTAATTATGTAAAAGTATTTGACATATTATGGCCCAAGAGATAAGAGCTGTTGCATACTGGATGATAGACAGAAAGGGAAGGAATTCTGTTGGTGACTGGAAATTCCATGCTCAGTGCTGCAGCAGAGGCATAAAAAGAGCTGGGGGTGGAAAACTTCCTAGTAAATACTGATTTGCATTTCATTTCTGATTCCAATATTATGAAGGTTGTTGGTGGCAGAATTCTTAATTCCTGGTAAATGACTGCCTGCTTTCTTGATGGAAGACTTGCATGAAAATACCTGTGTGGTATCAGGAGTGTGCCTTTAAGTCAATTGCATTGGTGTTTTGTTGTTTGTTTTTTTTTAAAAAGAATAAAGGGGTTTTCTTTGTGTTTTCAATGCTAGGTGGAAATCTCCCTCTGTTCTTCCCACAGGTGGTGTCTGTTGTGATACTTGCTGTTTTCAGTACTTGGAAAGAGACCACCTTAGGGTTCTTAGCATACCTATTCCACACCCATCTGCTGTGATAACAAATTATCTCTACAGCATGTGTTTCATCTGATATTTGTCCTCCATTTATTATTTAACACATACACATCATAACTGGACCCACCAACTAGCAGATGATCTAATTAGAAATAATTATTTGGGGGGAAAAAAGTGCTGCTAAGATTATATTACTCTAGGGATGAATAACCTCATGTCAGTTTTATTGCAGCATAAGATTTATACATTGGTACTGTAATTCTTCTGTACTGTCATGCTAGGTAAGATTTAGCTTTTGAACTTATCAGAAAGTGTCAAAGCAAAGAAAATAAATTTGATGGTCCTATTTTACAGATAGGGAGTCACTGAAATGACTTGCCTGGAATCATTCACCCTGCTGGGTGACTGAACCAGGACTAATACCAAGATCTCCAGAATAGTTGCCTAAAGGTGTATCTACAGTACTGTCTTAACCTGATTCTTGCTTTGTACAGTAGCATTTAGGAAAATAACAAACTGTTAGCTGATCTGCTTTCTGTCACACAAACATCTTTCTCACATTTTGGTACAAGAATGATTTGCTTCATGAAAAGGTACTTTGTACAAAACATAGTAAAGAACATTAGTAATCTATGCTTTGCTTCCTAAAGTCTGGAATGAGGGAAAACTGAATATGGGGGGGGGGCGGGGGCGGTGTGTGTTATTTATTACAGCACTATTAGCCCTTTGTGACAGTATTATTTTTTTTTCCTGTGCATATCTCTGTATTTGTTTTGGAGGTTTTAAATCACAATTTAGTAAAATCTCTGGCTTATTCTTGAGCCAACACTGATTCAACTTAGATTTAACACTTTTTTTTATTGGGAGTCTTGTGATATTTCATGGTTTAGTTAAGGCTCCAGCTGTTGGTGCCTGAGAATCACAGCTTCGAGTTTCTACCTACACAGGCTCCAGGAATGGAGAAACTGAATGTGTTCTTTAAACATCTACGGACAATATGATACCTTTAAATAATTTTGGAATTCTTATGATTGGCAGTGCTATAGCAGTTGCAGTGGAAATAAGTTCCGTAATATTAACCAGCATCTGTTTCAATGATATAAGCTTGAGTTATTGGTTTTCTTTGTGATGGTCCTTAACATTTTTATAACCATTCATAATAAATATAAACAGGCCAAATGCCATCCAGAGTTTCTGAACCAGCTGTTTTATCAGTAAATAGTCTGTGGTGTTACATATTTTCATCTATGTAATGATAATCCTAATTAAATTAATGTAGTGATAAGGTAATGTAGTAACCTACTATAGTACTGGTAAATACCATCGCAAGGTTTGGAAACATGAAATCTGTATACTGCTGCTCTAAGTTTCCCACCCTCCCCATGCTCTGGCAGAATGAATCTTGTCTTTTGACAGGATGAAATCCATGTTGCCTTTAAGATGGTATCTCTGTCATTTTCCAACGAACTTGTGATTCTAACTGGGGCTGACAGCTGAGGTTGACCCTAGCTGACTGGTTGACAGCTTGTAACACGTTAGTCCCATGGACACAATCACTGTCATCTCCCCAGGCTGGACTGGTCGTAGTCCTTCCTCCTCCTCTCTTCTTCAGACCATCCTGCAAGGCCTGTCAGCAGGAGTGGTTTCTCTCACTGAACTGCCTACCAGGCTCCCTATCCCAGGATGCATGCTAAAGACTGCAAAGATGCTCACATACCATAAAGACAAGCAGTGGGGGAAATTCAAACAGAAATTTTTAAACAGTAAAGTTTGAAGTTTACCATACATGTGGAGCTAAACTAAACAACGTAGTAGCATCCTGAATGAAATGGAGATGCTCAAAACCAAATTAAAAATCTTTACTGTAGGGAAACCTACAAGCCAACTAAGTGTATAGGACCCCTTTGTGGTAGACATTTACAAAGACAGCAGTAGACTGCCATTGCTCAAAAGACTGACCTATCTAAATAGACTTGATGGTTTGGTATCTTCTGTTTACATTTATCTGATAGAGGAAAAGAATATTGCAAGAGTGTGAAAACATGGTACAGACAGAGCCAATATAACCTCATATTATGGTAGAGATAGGGTGTAAAACACTGGATTTAATCAATTACACACAGACTAAACATTTACTGAAAACTTGGAACAGTAGGTATGTCTATAATTATCAGTTAAAATAGCTTAAATGTACTTAACTGGAAAATCATTTGGTTTTGCTACTTAGTTGAATTTTGATCTTAACCTTCTGGCTGACAAACTATGAAGATAAAAATCATTACCTTTATAAATGAATGTGTTAAATAATTTGCTTATGTAGATATGAATAGCACGTGGAAAATAAGTTCTCTGCCATGGAGACTATAAAAGGATGGCTTTGCAGTTATTACACTATTTCCATTGTTGTTCTTGTCCAGTACTGTGTCAATGTGTGGGGTGTGGGTGTGTTTGTTTTGTTTTTTAGACAAAATCCCCAAAGTCTGCATCATTCGTCTGTCGCATGTAGACTTACTTATAGATTTTTAAGCTCTTTGAGGCAGGAGTGTCTGCAGAATACTTAACATAATGAAATCTTGGTTAATGGACTTTTCCACAACACACGTAATTTAGGATTTATTTGCTCCCAGCTGACAGTTGTTACTATAGCAAATACAAGATGAAGAATTAAATGCAAAAGGAAAATATCATGTGACTGTTCAGGGCTTGAATCTGATAGAGACATATCAAAGGGTGCAGAAGTTGATTATAGCCTTGCAATGCTAGGCTACATATGATGGTACAAAGTTGTATTCTGTAGGGAAGCCTTCTAAGTGCCTGCCAAAATCCATTGAGAAAGCTCAGGAAAGGTCTGCACAGTGTTAGGTTGTTGTTGTTTTACAATTGTGGGCAACTTCTATTATTAAGGGACTGTGGTGTATCTTTGCAATTTAAGTGGCTGGAAGCTAACCTTTGATTTGAACTGGGTGCAGCTCAACAGTATTTCAAGACTTCAGTTTTGCTACAAGCTACAAACTGCAGTACTCTGGTTCCACAGAATGTCCCACCAGCCCCAGCAGGACTAGAGCTGTATGTCTCTTTGTAACATAGGAAGTTCTAGTTACCACTAGGAGCCTGCCATATTGTAGTTGTTCAGACCATAATAATTAAGCTTAGAAAGATGAAATCTAGTTGACTTAATGAGAGAAAAATAGGATTTTTTCCCAATTGTTAGAGGAATTAGTCTACGTTTGACTTTCCCGATGAGCACAACAATTATATGATATTCTTGATATGATCATATTCTGCCAGCCATAATACTTTGTGCCGAATACGTAAGTAATTGTAGACAAGATATTACTTACTCTAAACCTGATACCAAAATTTATACACATACTGTTCTGAGCATCAGTTGAAGATGAACCAATCTATTTATGAAAAAATAATCAAAACACTGAAGAACAAGTATTAGCAAGACTCATATTGCCATTTCCATTCTTGCCTTAGTAGCTACTTACTGCATGTTTAGTAATGAGAGATGCAGAGTACTGATTTGGAAAATTCATAGATAAATACAAAATAGACTCGCCCACAATGTAGCAATGTGATATCTCAGGTGTTTCAGTGATCTGTCAACGATTTAATTTTGAAAGAAAAAACATTAATTCTCAAAAGGTTATCCAAGTGCATAGCTACAGTTACTGAGAGCCTAGGAAATGTGTTGTTTGCTTAAATGCGTTAAGCAAAACAGAATTATATTATGACAAATGAAATAAAATGAAGGGGAAATTTTTGTTTTCATACTAGCTTTTATATCTATCTCTAAAGCTTCATTAATATTCCCCTAGTCCTTTGATAGCCAATATGACCCAAGTAAGGTAATAGGCAGATAGGCATGAGGCTTCCTGTGTGTAGGTGTCTTCCGTACTGCTGCACAGCTATAATCTTCTCTTGTACTGGGGTACAGTAACCTTGCACTGCAGGATTAATGCCTTTTATCCAATAGATCTGTTACATATGATTTTTTCCATGTGATACCATTATTTTACATGCTGCAGTTAGGCCAGCTGCAGTCCAAAACAAATCTCTTGTTTAGGCCAACTGTAGATCTACTTAACCCTGCTGACACTGCATCTTATTCAACCACAGGGTACGCTTACTAATGAGAATGGCTGAAGCTGTATTAATACTTTTTGGAATATTGCATAACAGTGAGTTTTTGGCCTTCTTCCAATTCTGTGCTGCAGTGTTGCTTACTTAGCCTGTCAATTACTGATAGGGAAAGTCTTATCTACATGTGTGTGAAGAAAAAGAAAAAAAAATCAACCCAAAACCCAGGCTTAAAGTCTCCAAATAGTTAGGATTTTGACAGATCACTAGAACTCTCAATGTTCCCATGTCTAGCAGAGCACAGGATAGCAGAGAAGACAAAGAAGAGAGAGACAGCTAGCTATTGTCTCCTGTACTTTCCTGAAGTAGTTACTGAGCCTGGAGGAGTGACATGTGTACAGTCAAAGACTATTCAAGAGGTGTAGTCTAAAAAGATATAAAGAACATAGCATGAACTGCCAAAGGCTCATGCCAATCTGATCTACAATTTCTGCTCTAATATTTGTGTTTACTTTTATTTTCATAACGACAATATTTCAGCTTTATCACACACCCGTAGAGGCCAGGATCTGGAGTCTCCAGTGTTTGAAACGGTTGCTCATTCTGGATCGACTCAATTTACACCTTCCCTAAGATGATACTACAGTAACATTTGGAAATAGGTCCTTAAATAGAATTGGAAATAGGCTTTCTCTAAATATTCACCTGACTAATCAGCTCTTCCTGATAGAGTTCTGAGATCCTGGTCCTTTGATGTACAGAGCATCTACAGCTATCATGGAAGATTTAAACATTTGTGTAAGTGCTAGGTACTTTTTTTTGAAACTGAATGACCTACAAACTAAGCTACAGAGAACCAGAGTTCAAAGGAACTACAACATGCTAAAGGTAAAACTCCACCTACCCTAATTTAGGATAAAAGATTATATCCTCAAGTACAACATATTGGTTACTGTGGATGACCCATCCAGAGCTGATTGCTTTTTTTTTTTTTTAACAGCATTAAATAATGTGCTGAAATTTGCCTTGCAAATTGTAGGATGGTGGGCCATTTTTCTTTAAAAGTAAATCAAGCCAAGTCCACTAAGGTCCTCTGTATCCAACAACCCAATAGTGAAGAGCATTTTGCCCACCCTGTTTTTCATCCTTTATTTGCTTAAATTATTTTCTATTGAGCATAAGGGACAGATATTTTTGTAAGTTCACTGTTAGGTTTCACAGATGTAGGTTTAAGGAGATTATTTATGCTTTAGGATTTAATATCTACCAACATGCTGTTCATTTGCCTGATATCACTAGGGACTAGTTCTTTCATTTGCAATTTATAAATCCGCATCTTCAGACATTCGGATAGCTGAATGTTTGAAACATCCTGCAGTTACTACTGTTGTGAATTTTATCTCAAATGAACTAATAGTGTTTATTCAACCAACATTGTATATGCTTTACATATGATAAGTCCAGGCTTTTTTTCCCTTTTTTTTTTTTTCTTATTTTAAATAGAATAGATAATGCTAACCTAGTGGGGCTTGTTGAAGAGTCACCTTGAGAGCTCTCCCTTAGTTTTATGCATGTTTGATGAGGAATGCTGTTTTCTTGTGCCCTCTACTGATAAATTTGGTGATTAGCCTTCTAAAAGGACAACAGCTGAAGCTCACAAGCACATATCCAATGCTGCTTCCTTCCAAAAACCTTGTATCTAGAATGAAGAAGTCAGACTTGTGCTCTGTGTGCCTAATGAGACCCCAAGCCTTGGCAAAGGTTGTAATCAAGGATGTGACTGAGTTTTAGATCAAAGCCTCGTGATACCTAAGATAAGTGACTGTAAATGGGCTGCAGTAGCTTATGAGATCTTACGCTCTGTGCAAACAAACTATTCATATTCTTGTAGGGGCAGCTCCACACAATATGCTTTGATATAAGTACTTTATTCCCTGTAGTAGTCTAGATGTAAGCTGTCAACTGATGGGATTCTGCCACTTCCCTTTCTAAGCAATATTGTTCAGTTGCGTAGGTCTGGCAGTCAGCACTCGTAGCTGCTTTCCCCTGCCCCTGTTTGTGGCTAGGCTTCACGTCGGCTCAGCTATTTCCTATCAGATTGTACCAGAGACAGAACTGTCAGGTCCAGAGGGAACAGAAGCTCTCTGAGACTTGTGATGCAGTAAGTGATAACCTTCTCATAAAGCAGGATGCTTAAAACATTAAAATGCAAGAACAGAAGGTGAAATCAAAATGCGAGTCTTGCTTGAAATGTCTGAGTTTTAGCTAAATATTTATGCTGCTTTCAAAGTACATTGCCTATTTTTTATAATTAAAGCTTGAAATTATTTTATGTATGCTGCAGTGGCTGATATCAGAATGAGAAGGAATTTTAAAAATTCCTATGAGAGAAAGCTTCATAATAATTAATAATATTATGTTAGAAATTTGAACATAACCCTTCTCAGTCTTCTCATCCTACTCTTGGCAAGCATTTTCCTGTACTGTATTTCTTGTGCTATGAGAGCCACTCTGGATCACTGATAGGCTCAAAACTCAAGCAGTTTGTAGTCAAATGACCAGATGCCTTGATTTGATCATTCTGGGCTGGGATACTGCAAACTACCAAAATGTACTCTAGCATTTTACAGAGAGGCTGCAGTCCCCCTCTATGGTCTCACCAAGAGCTCATGCTGTATGCAGTTTTCTTTGGACTATGAAAAACTGACAGAGAACAGAATTTCCCCTTTCAAGTTTTATTATGTTTTCAGTGCTACTAAATCAGAAATGTGTATTCTGTTATACTGTAACTTTGCAATGTAATACATCTTAAGCATATTTTGGTACCGCCAAGTGCCACAAGATTATATTTCATGGAACTTCCTTCCCCCTGTATTTAAAAATAATACTTTCTCTGTCTTGTCTGACATTCGAAGGCTAGAAAAATGCAGAGAAACCAGAAAGAAGGCTATGGAAGAGGCAAATAGTTCCATAGCATTTCTGCACCTGCGCTAAGGTCATTTTCATGCACTAGATAGCCAGAAGATGCTGCAAGATGAAGCCTGCAGCATAGAAGGAATGATGAAAGAGGCAAGGCCAGAGGCAGAACCTCTGGACCCAGCTGCTGTCCTCACATGTGTAGTGGGAAGCTTCAGTAAGTACTGCAGAGCAACTAGGATAAAACATAACTTCCCTTCTAAAACGGGCAAATTTCCCCATTACACAACACATGTACAATGCTCTACTCAGAGAGCATAATTTGACCTTGAAAAAGACAAAGTGTTCTTCACAAACCTCCAGAAAATACTATCTCTTTGCATGGAAAGGTACTTGATTTTGTGCATTTAAGAGAGGAATTCATTCTTCCATGCGATGTCTAAATTTAATTTCTTATATATCTCAGTGGTGCTTACTAAAATTGCTGATACAGGTTTTAATATAGTTGCAGCTGATCCTGACTAGGTTTACTCTGTTGTTTGGTAGTTCTACTAAAGCTTTGAATTGAGATCCATTCATGAAGCATCTTGTACTACATACAGAAGTACCCCTAGGGCATTGTATAAATTAATATTCCATCTATGAATGTAGCTAGTAGTTAATTTATCATTTGGCAGTGAGAAACAAGAGACTAGATTACCAATTAAGTGTAATCAAGCTGAACGGAATGCTCACGTGTATGCTGAAGCGGAGTATTAATATACTAGTGACGGCCTTTTGCAATCTGCAATCTATTTTAGTAGTGTTAAATCTAGCAGTTTAAGAAACAAATGAGAACAGTGGTAAATAGTACCAGTATTTCTAGTTTAACTAATTAAAATTTTATGACTGGCATAGAGGATTTGAGTTTATGTCATCTTCTGGTTTGGCATGGGGAAATAAAAGAATTCTCAAGACCTGACTTTTGGTATAACCTGTCATACCTTATTATGCTGATTCCAACTCTCTCTGATTTAAAGCAAAACAAACTTCTAATTTATTCTTCACTAGAAAGCAGAGGAAATAGAGCCCAATAACTGCAGCCAGCAAGTACATCTGAAACAATACCATGATTGCTGTCAGTGACTGAAGCAATTGCATCCAATGATCATCCTAAGAATAACTAGGTCTTGCCACCTGGGAAGAAGCTTCAGAAAAATACCATAAGGAAATATTCATGAATTACAATAACCACCTGATACATAGTTATCAAATGAAATCTAGATAAACACCAGAATATGGCCTCTTAAGCGCACGTAGACAAAAAACGAACAAATTAATCTCTTCTATTTGTGTGTGTGCAAGGAAAAGAGATGCACTTGAGCCTCTTCGCCTGGGCTTCAAACATCTTTGCCCCAGGTATATCTCCAGTTATGTTTGTGAAAACATGGCTGCTCTGCATTAAAACTCTTTTTATGTTTTAGGTTTTATTTTAAAACAATCATAAATTAAAAAGAAAAATAGACTTTTCAGTCTTCCTAATGAATTCTTGTGCAGTGTCACAGGGCTATATATAGCGTGATGTGAAATATATCATCCTTAATTGATGTCTGCAGCAAAGACATACAGTTGTGTTAAGGACAGCACTGATTAGGGTTGGCTGTTAGCTTCAGGATGAGGCATGGGCAGGGCCAGTAGTTAATTCTAAAAACCTCTGTCAGACATTGTGAATCTAATGGAGATCACGGCAGAAAAAACTGGTGGCTTTTCACCCAGTCCTGTAATCCAGTTTCACTGCCACCATCTTTAGTCAAGACTATTCTTGGAGTCTTCTACCTGTGGGAGAAATGCTATTAAGAATAGATAAAAACAGTATATCAAATGATTTAAGAATTCAGTGATTTCAGAGTACTAAACTGAAACCCTATCCAGGTGAGCAGTGCTTGGGAAAGGAAGAACTCTGGTCCTGCCCCATGTAACCTCAGAAAGGCTAAAATGCCGCAGTGGGTGTTGATTTACAAAGCACCATGCAAATTGGGGTTTTCTTTTTTTCATTGTTCCACCAGTTAGGATTTACTGTGTTGATCAGTGGATTCAGACCAACTAACGCCACAGCATTTAATATTGTTATTATAGAAAGACCCTTACATTTAAATAGAAAAAGTCCCTTAATTATCTTCAGAGAAACAAGAGGAGGGCTATGGAATCTCCCACATGATTTTGCATCTCCCTTTACCTTAAGTAAAGGTCTCGTATTGCTTTGGAATGGGAACATTTTAATTATCCTTCATGTTTGACAGTGGACAAGAGGTACCATCTTTTGCTTCCCGCTCTTCTGGCTAGCTTTCGTTTACTGTATTTTCATTTAGAAGACTGCTAATTACAGATTTCCTCAACGAACACTTTGATCTTACAGTAAGGTAGGAGTTAGGTGCCTGCAGTGTGTGCTTCTGTTTTGGAATATATTTTTTTCATTTGGTTTGCACATTGGTACTTTGTACTGCTGTTTTTTAATGGTGTATTTATCTTTTTGTGTCCTATAATTTTCTCATTAGTCATCCTTGCTTCCCAATTCCACAAAAAACATTAATTCCTTAACTGATCTGTTGCAAATATGTTTTAAAGATACATAGCTATCTGTTTTGCTTGTTCCTGATATGCTGCTTTATACATATGCTCCATTTTTGTCTCTCTCCAGTCAGTTGCTCTAAGCCTGCTTCCTTAACTTCACCCAGACCTCAGCGCTCCTTACAGATGTAAAAAATAGTGGTCACGCTAAAAAGTATCTTTACTGGGTTTTTCAGCTAAATCTTCTGCATCATGTCAGGATTTCAGTGGTAAAGAATTTTGAGGAAAGGGCTTAAATTTGCTTGAGCTTAAATGAAAAGTAAAAAAATCTGTTAGGTCAGGCTTGTCCTAAACAAACAAGATATGCTGCCTAGAGGCTGCAGTTTTGCAAGAGTGTAGTTGCAGTCTATCAGGCTGGCTGAGAACTGGAAAGAGCATTCTCATTTGTCATGCAGTATAATCAAATCTGATGCAGATTTGCAGACCTGCACAACAGTGATAAGACATCAACACTTATTTTTATGCTGTATAGAGTGTACAAGGAGTAGTTTGGGGTATAACGTAGTGGATTTTTGTTTCATTTATTGTCTGTAACCAGCAACACGCAGTGATTTTCTGTGCAGAGCAGCAGCTGGTTTATTTTCTTCCAACTACTTGCCATAATTGTGTTTTTGGATGCAAAGAAAATCTTTCTCAAGATGGCAACTAACAATTCAAGAATAGAAAACACTGGGTTTGATAGTTTAGTCCCTAGTTAGGTAGCTAATCCTCAGCCCCTTGAGCAATTTTAAAGCCCTCAGTTTTACTGCTTGTGTAGTAAAGGTGACACTATTCATACAATTAAGGTTTTGCAGGATTGGGCTTTTTCATCACCAAAGCACTAACATTTATTTTTAATAAGGTGCTTGAGTCCTTTTGTGCAGTCCTATGAAATGTTTGTTCCCTAGGCTGCTGCTTCACAGTTTACGGTGATGTTTTTGGGCTGCAGTTGGAGCAGAATAGGAAAATGAAAATAAATAAGAATAGATAGGTCTTGTCACTATGGTTTGAAGTTGAACTGATGAAACTGAATTGTCTTTGTCTAGCTGTTTAAAATCTGCAGTGACTACAGTAATATGGATTAGAGGCAAATAGGAACATTTTGGAAGGGATTTTGAGAGATATCTCATCATAATCCTAAATAGGCTACAAAACAACTGGTGATGTATTCAGAGCTACTTAGAACTGATAGAAGAGAATTACATGTATTTGAGATTTTACAGTTTAATATCTGTTCTTCCACATAATGTACGTAGGCATCATTTACTTACTGACACTTGAATGATGTATAGGAAGGTTTATTTCTTATTTCAGTTTATTTCTAAGGTCCCTCTGTGTTACTTCACATCCATCCCTTTCTCTTGAACTAAACTTCAAATCCATACCTCTAGCATCGTTTACAAAATAATTAATTTCTGGAAAATAATAAGCAGACTAATTCAATTCAATAAGTTCAATTATGTGTTGACTGTAAGTATCCTTCTTTTATGTACAATTTTGTGTGTGTATGTTTTTCAGCAGCTCTGACTGTTATAAAACTGATGATAAAGGGATAGATTGTACAAATTTCCCTAGAAAAAATGAATCATGAGGTCTCAGGTACAGACAAGGCTCTCTGTACCAGACTGCTGTGCTAACTACAGGGAAGTAGAGTCCATGATTTTGTAAGAAAAATACTAAGGTATTTAGAAAGTGAGAATAAAGCAGGCTGTAAACTGTAGTAAGTATCACTAGCTAGCTAAACGTGATGCGTAAAGAGTTTGATATATACTTAATGTTCCAACTATGTCACTTTGAAATTAAAGTTTTGTAATTATAAAATTAGAAATGTTCAAGTAAGAAAATAGATTACGGCCAAATACATACTCCCTCAAATGGTTTTATGCTGTTGGTACTCCTACATAAAAGCAGGACATTCTTGAAAGTCTGAATTTAAGGGGCAGTGGGCACAAACTGAAACATGGGAAGTTCCATCTGAACATGAGGAAAAACGTCTTCACTTTGAGGGTGACAGAGCACTGGAACAGGCTGCCCAGAGAGGTTGTGGAGTCTCCTCTGAAGATATTCAAAATCCGCCTGGACGCAATCTTGTGCAGCCTGCTCGAGAACCTGCTTTAGCAGGGGATTGGACTAGATGATCTCCAGAGGTTCCTTCCAACCCCAACCATTCTGCGGTTCTGTGATACTGTAAATGATTTCTGTATTGGGAAATAGCAGTTTAATGAGGAAGTGCAATTTTCTACTAGATGTGTGCTCCAGTAGTGTAACAAATATCCAAGCATAATAGTCAGAGAAATTAAGAGATTGATCAGGATTTGCGTACAGTTAAAATTTACATTAATTTACTACCTAGAATGGATGTAAGTCAAATTGTAATTTGCTTTTCCTAACAATAGGTAAAATACAGGCTATCATTACCAGCATGTAATCTAGTAGACACAGTCAGTGTCAGAATATTATAAGTTAATTTTTGTTTCCTTTGTTCCTGTGTGCGCCTTGCTTGGCAATAAATTTTTTGTGACTTGAGTCCCTGCTGAAACGTATGTCAAAAAAACTTCAATGAAATGAAAAAGAAACTACAACTGGGAACTTAATGAATGAGCCATATACTCATTCACTGTAAATTCAAATTAAGTCCAGTAATTTCACTAATAACTTAGAGAATATTAGTTCTCATTACCCAGGAGTAAATATGCCAATGGTGGAATAAGGATAAACTCTTTCTAGGAATTGTGTCATACATCTGTAGCATTTTTTGTAGGGGTCTTATTTCACTTTTTAGGTTTTAAATGTTTTATTTGCTGAAGTTGTAAGCGCTTAGATACTGTGCAGTCTATTGATTTTGTTCTCCATGCTGCAGCTAACAAAATGGATGAAAGCATATGGTGATGATAAGACTAGGGATTCTTCATCTTCACAGCACTGTACAGATATTGGTTAATTGGGTAACTATTATCCTCATTTTCACTTATCAAAAACATTTTAGCTTTTTCTTTGAAAAAAAAAAAAGAGAATACTTCAATCTTGCACAACCAAAATTTTGATGTTGTTCTATTTGCATCTGGGACCTCAGAGTGCAATACTTCAGTTAAATCATCATATATTAGCATATAAATTAAGCCAGTCTGGTATTCTGAGTTTCTCCAAACAGTTTCTTCAGAAATCAAAGAAATGAGTTGATGTTAAATTGCTGGCACAAGCAGGAAGAAGTCTGTTCATGTCCCAAATATGAGTAACCGCATGAAGTCTGTCTGGTTTTACATACAGGAACTGAACAAAGTTTTAAGGTGATAATTACAAGACCTGAGCCCTTTCTTTAAAAAAAAAATCTTCTGAATTTAAGCTGACATAAAACATCTCATATGTCAAGTAAAAATTAATAAATTAGCACTGTCAAACATATATTTTTACATAAACCTATTGAAGAATTAATTCAGATTTTATTTTATGTGTACATGGACAAGTAATTTACTAGAATGTGATTTTAGTGGTTCATACAGAATTATACTAAGGGAGGTTTTAGCCACTGCCAACAATACAGAGCATTGTAAGGAAGAATAATTTATGTGCAATTTATAATCTAGCTTTGGACTACACAGAAAGGATCATTTAAAATTCTGTAAATGGACAGAGGGATAAAGGCTGTCTTCACATTGCATTATGTGCATTTCCCCCCACCCAAATGCAAGTAGAGTAGAGCTTGTTTATTTTGTAAGAAAGAGTACCTATCTCTGCTTATTGGAGACATTATTAAATACTTCCCTTGAAGATAACATGGCAGAACTTAAGGCATTTAGCTCCTTACATGATCAACGTACTTTATGTAGTACCAAGCATAATTCCTTCAGGATAAATTTTATTTAGTTCTCTTGATAATTCTTTTGAGTAAAGTCCAAGTACTGCCCTAAGACAGGCAAGATCTCATGAGAACATTTAAATACTTTAAGATGAACTGAAATAGGAAACCAGATATGTTTGTTTATTTGGGAGGGATATGAGAAATTCCAGGGACCAACTCAGGACTCCTGTAATTCATAAGGTCTTAAAAGTATACTTTTTTTTTTCTGATCCATCTCCCAGCTCCAGTGGAGTAACTGATTAGAAATAAAATGTCTGCACTTTCTATAGAATAACTAAGCAACAAGTTTTCTCTCCCTGAAGCCCTCTGCTCCCCAAATTACTCATGATAATAAACTCGTAATTTATTACTCATAATCAACTTGAGTTATATATTAGTTGTATGAGTTCTAGGTTACTCAGGACTGCTGTAAAAGCTCTGAAGAAAGATTTTTTTTTTAATTTTTTTTTTAAGAAAAAATCCCACATACTCATTATCCTTACTATCCACTAGGCACAGTTCCTTCAAGTCTTTTTGGAGAATATGTCCTTTGTGCAACATCTTGGCATAGTAGCCTCTATTTGCCCTCTATTAGCCTCCTATTTGTAGGAGCATTAGTCCTCCATTTTGGTGGTTCCTTTATGACTTCATGCCTCAACATGAGGATGAACAGTTTTTGCCAACACAGTAGAGTACAGCAGAGGCCCTTCTCATTCCAAAAAGGAAGTTATTCCCTCCTTGACCTTTAAAATACATACTTGCTAAAGCTTTATTTGACTGAAATCTGTGTGGTTGTTCATCAGGTCAGATTTGCTTGGAAACCTGGCAGTATTTCTGTAAGTGCTTGCGTTGGAATGCTACTTACTCATTCAGCGTGCATATATGGTTCTGTGGGTTAGACTTAGAAAATTGCTGCAGTGTGGTGCAGTGTACATCAGCTCACTGCCACCTTTTGGCATTGATCCCAAGGGTTGAATCTTATCACAGCCAAGTTTTGCAGTACTTTTAAGCCCCGCTGTGTAAAGGACTTGAGAAAATTGACTGATCTCTAACTGTAGATCTCAAGGACATTATAATAAAATAATGTACTAATATAATAATGTACAGTGAAGTATAAATGGCAGATTTTATAATCCTATTGTACAAGAAATGCATCTCAATAAGCAGAAAGAATGTGTTCAGAATGCTATGGAACCAAGTTATTACAGCAAAATCAATTAGACACGATTGACCTCAGAGGCCTATTTAAATTACTTCAGTAGGAAGCATTAATATCTTGGGTACAGCTTCTAGGAAACGTGCCATATTATCTGTAACTTTCTTTCACAGACTTTTAATAACTGAAAAGATAATTTACTGAGTGTGTTATAAAAGACTGCATACCTGAAAGCAAAATAACTAAATAGAATGTTAACTTTAAAAGAATCTCAGTTTTAGAAACAGCACTAGAAATTGTTTTGAGTCTAAAAACAAACGACTTCCTCTAAAATTTTTAGAAGACTAATTTCTCATTTGTGTTGTTTAAAAACTCATTTGCATGACTGCAGCAGCAGTAGAAGAACATAAGGGAGACCAATGCTACAAAATTTGCGGATAGAAAAACCAGACACACTGAAATACAGAGAACTTTCCTTTTGTTACTTCCTGTTGCAATAATTTCAGGTATTTTCATTATAGAAAGTTCAGAATTAACTTTTCAGGTTGCCTGTAGTGTGTGATAGGAGAGAGAAGTAACAATATTTTGATGTACATGTAGATGTCCTATATAACACCTTTGTAGTCCATTTTCACCAGTTTTTTGAGGACTGTTCTATCCATTTGCAAGACTAGTGAGGGGGGAAAAAAAAAGAAAAAGCTTTTATTCCCTGCAGAGCTGAAGAGTTCATCACAGCTACAAAACAAGTTGGAAAAGTTTTCTAGTCCTTAGAGAGGATTTTCATCTCAGCCACATATTCTTGGGGAAAGTCACCTCAGACACATTCAAACACATCTGCAGATACTGAAATGGTGGCTACAACTACATCCTGTCATTGCTCAGTCACTACTTCTAGTCAGGCAAGGCAACACCTATATGCTAAAACAGATTTAGCAGACCACTTGTCTTTGCTCAGCCTCACTCAGGGCTGGGAGGAATCCCACCCTTACTCAGCTAAGCAGAGCAGTAAACTGTGAAAGCTCTGAAAGCACACAGGTGTCCTTGTAGTTCCAAATTAAGACATAATTCTTAATATAAAGTACTCAACTCCTAACCAAAAAGAGAACTATATATAGAAAACTTAGATTAAAAGTAGCACTGCAAATAAAAGTACCTAATTTCATCTGCCAAACGACTTTATCACATCAGTTTATTTTTTGTATCATAATTATATTCTGATTAGTGTGATGAGGATACTTGGTAGTATATAACATACATTCTCTATGCCTCATAAATATATATATTTATGCTTTTAATATCTTAATTGCCATATTTTACCATATGCTTTTACCTAATATTAATACATTTGAATATGCATGTATTGGAATGAGCACATGGGGTTTTGATTCATTACAAAATCACAGAATGTTAGGGATTGGAAGGGACCTTGAAAGATCATCTAGTCCAATCCCCCTGCCGGAGCAGGATTGCCTAGACCATATCACACAGGAATGCGTCCAGGCGGGTTTTGAATGTCTCCAGAGAAGGAGACTCCACAACCTCTCTGGGCAGCCTGTTCCAGTGTTCCGTTACCCTCACCATAAAGAAGTTTTTCCTCATATTTATGTGGAACCTCCTGTGTTCCAGCTTGCACCCGTTTCCCCTTGTCCTGTCAATGGTTGTCACTGCAAAGAGCCTGGCTCCATCCTCATGACACTTGCCCTTTACATATTTATAAACATTGATGAGGTCACCCCTCAGTCTCCTCTTCTCCAAGCTAGAGAGACCCAGCTCCCTCAGCCTCTCCTCAGAAGGGAGATGTTCCACTCCCTTAATCATCTTCGTGGCTCTGTGCTGGACTCTCTCTAGCAGTTCCCTGAACTGAGGGGCCCAGAACTGGACACAATATTCCAGATGCGGCCTCACCAGGGCAGAGTAGAGGGGGAGGAGAACCTCTCTTGACCTACTAACCACACCCCTTCTAATACAGCCCAGGATGCCATTGGCCTTCTTGGCCACAAGGGCACATTGCTGGCTCATGGTCATCCTGCTGTCCACTAGGACCGCCAGGTCCCTTTCCCCTACGCTGGTCTCCAACAGGTCTGTCCCCAATTTATACTCATACATGGGGTTGTTCTTGCCCAGATGCAGGACTCTACACTTGCCCTTGTTATATTTCATTAAATTTCTCCCTGCCCAACTCTCCAGCCTGTCCAGGTCTCTCTGAATGGCAGCACAGCCTTCTGGTGTGTCAGCCACTCCTCCCAGTTTTGTGTCATCAGCGAACTTGCTAACAGTACACTCCATTCCCTCATCCAAGTCATTAACGAACATATTGAATAGAACTGGTCCCAGTACCGACCCCTGAGGGACTCCACTACATACAGGCCTCCAACTGGGCTCTGTCCCATTGACCACCACTCTCTGGCTTCTTTCCTTCAGCCAGTTCACAATCCACCTCACTACCCGATCATCCAGACCACACTTCCCCAGTTTAGCTGCGAGGATGCTGTGGGAGACCGTGTCAAACGCTTTACTGAAATCGAGATAGACCACATCCACAGCTTTACCATCATCTATCCACTGGGTTATGTCCTCATAAAAGGCTATCAGGTTGGTTAAGCATGACTTCCCCTTGGTGGAGCCATGTTGACTGCCCCTAATGATCCCCCTATCCTTGATATGCCTAGAGACAGCACCAAGGACAAGTTGTTCCATCACCTTTCCGGGGATGGAGGTGGGGCTGACCGGTCTATAGTTACCCGGGTCCTCCTTCTTGCCCTTTTTGAAGACTGGAGTGACATTGGCTTTCCTCCAGTCCTCAGGCACCTCTCCCATTCCCCACGACTTAGCAAAGATGATGGAGAGTGGCCTAGGAATGACTTCTGCCAGCTCCCTCAGCACCCGTGGGTGCATCCCATCAGGGCCCATGGATTTATGGATGTCCAGATTGCTTAATTGGTCCCTGACCCAGCCCTCATCTACCAAGACAGACTCCTCCTCTATCCTGACTTCCTTTGGGGCCTCAGGGGTCCGGGGCTCCTCAGGACAGCCTCCAGCAGTATAGACAGAGGTAAAGAAGGCATTCAGTAACTCTGCCTTCTTTTTATCCTCTGTCTCTAGGGCACACACCTCATTAGAGAGAGAGATGTGTATGAGCTCTTGCATGGTTTTACTATTAAAAGTTTGAATTGATTTGTGGGTTTTGCCCCTAAAATAAAGAATCAGTAACATAGAAGTGCTGTTGTCATTAACCTAGTGGGTGAAAACCCTTTTTAAAGTCATTTTGCTTCTCATTCCAACTCCAAATACAACTTTGTAAGACATCAAGCTGATCTGAGAAATGGGTGGTGTACTGAGAAATGCAATATGTTAAGTACAGATCTCACTAAGTTCTTAAAATGTTTGCATGCATGTTTATTTAATCAAGTGGATTGTTTTTATTCCTTTTGATAGTTTTGCTCATAGGAAAAATACTATTACAAACTTTGTGGAAGAAATCAGATGATACCACAGTACTTGCAGCAGCATATTGTAAATACTGAATAAGATAGAGATATATATATATATATAAAAAAAAATTTAAGGATATAGAAATCTCCCACCCCCCAAGCTCTATTCCTCTCTCTTCTTTGAGCTGTTAGACCAAACTGCAGTCTTCATATGACACTGCTGTAGAGCTGCTTTCTGTTTTGAGACTTTTTATCCTGGTGGTCAAAGATCAGAACCATTGCTCTGTTCTCAACTGTCTTTGACACTGCCAGCATGATTTTCTTCTTGAAATTGTGCCCTCTCCTGTCAGTCTTTCATGGCTGTATCCATTTCTGTCCCCCTAAATATTTTTTCAAGATACTTTCCTGAGGAGTCTCTTTCTTTTCCTGCATGGCTCTGTCCATTGATGTCTTATTTCTCTCCATACCCTTTGTCTCAGTAATCTCAAACACAAATTCAGTTGCCCTCTCTAGACCGACAATTTATCTTGCACCTCTATTCTGGACATTGTCTTCTGTTCAAGATTTTGGATGTTCTCTCGATATTCCTAAAACAGAAATATCCCAGCAACACACCTCTAAAATAAGAGACTTTATACCCTGTACTCCTGTTACTTCCTTCCTCAGTCACTGTAGACAACAACACTTTTTAACCTTTCATTCAGGCTTGCAAATAGCATATCCTTTTTTATGTGCCTTCTTGAACATAGCATATTCTTTCTGTATCATATCCATGTAAGTAAACTTCTTTTACAAATTCTAATTAAGTAACGTCTGACCTCTGTAATGTTTTCTCTGACCTCAGTGAATGCAATTACTCATTTCTTATACCCACTCAGGCTACCACTACGAAGATAATTTTCTCACACCTCTGGTATGACCACATCACCTATTCTCTTGTCAGCACTTCATCCTTTTCCATTACAACAATAATAATGATTAAGAAAAAATCTGGTTGTTCAAGTGAAAACCTTTAAAGTTCTTCGTCTCCTCTTTTATTTACTATTCAGCAGCCAACTAGAGATATGGGACTTCATCACCCATTTGTTAAATTTTTTAGAAAGCATGTTAGGCCTATCCCCATGCTGGCTCTTGCATCTAGGAGAACGTGTTATGAAACACTTGAAAAGATTTATCTATATCCTGCAAATTAACTATGAAAATTTTATTTTGTTGTACTACCTATCCCCCTCCAAAAAAAGAAAAGGCAGAAAGGCAACTGAAGTGCTAATACTGATGCTTACTGTGATTGACCTAGTATTACAGGCTTTATGTTCTCCTTTGCAGGCTTTTACTTTGTAGCTGAACCTTGAACTTCTTAGGACATGGAAAATCTTACTGTTCTATGTTTGACTGTCCAGCTATTATGTCTAGTACTTGTAATATGAATAGTAAAACACAGTAGATTCAATTTATTTCCTCTGACTCAGCAAAGTGCCAGCACAGGGAGGAGGAATGTGTAGATTTCCCATCCTTCTCAGGAGAGAGAAGAGAAAGAAGTATGATACAGCTCTTTTTCAAAACTCCTTCAGGTCATTCTTCTCAGTTTTTATTATACTAATAATTTATTTTGTCCAATGTGATAACATGTGATTTAAACTTAACTTGTATCTTTCTCAAGTAAGAATTAGTAAAAATATTTATAGAGTATAGGAAATGATCCCACTTCCTCTAGAAGAAGGCACAAATTAATTTTTTTAGATAATACCATAGATAAGCTATAAAATAAAAAATGTATTAAAAATACTTAGGTTCTACTGCAAATTTTCAGCTTCTGTATGCATGTCATGTCCATTGCCTTAACCTATTTAAAATTACTTTGAAGGAATGACTGTATGATCTCTAGGGAGATGAATGAGAACCTCACTCCTCAGAAGTTAGTCAAGGCTTTTTTTAGAAACATGGAAATGAATTAAGTTGAGCATAGAGAGTGCCTGTGTTTCCTGGTGTGAGATACCTTGCTTATTCTAAGTTTAACACTTCTGGAGAACAGGTGAGAGAATCTGAAATTATTTAAAACTCCCAAGTGGTTTTACTAAATTATTTCCTCTTTTTCATTTTTCCCCCGATTAAGATTTCAAATTTCCCCCCACATATTACTCCAAAATTATTTATTACTTTTCCAAGGTCATGACATCTACCTTGCTTATAGACCTAGGTAATCCCCTGCCATTGTTTAGAAAAGGTAGATTTCTGCTTCTGTATGATTTCAGTATAAGGAGTATTCACCAGTGACACAACTACGTCAAAAGTGAGCAATTTAACACCGAACTAGAAGAATTTTGTATTGTCTGTACTTGAACAGATGGCACCCTTACTCATTTGTGAGCATAAATTACTACTAAGCTTAAAATTTATTCACTCCTTAGAACTGTAGCCAATGGCTTACTCTTTAGCTACATGAGTTTGCGCATCCATCAGCTCAACCAGTGATCCGAAAGCAAAATCTAGCTCTTGGAACATTATGTTCCTTTTGTGACACTCCTGGGAGGACTTTAAGCCTCTGAACCAATGGATGAATAGGCATTTCTTTCATTTGTGAAATAATACCGTGGAGGATCATCTTACTGTAAAAACTCCAAGCATGATTCAATACACATTACCAACATAACTTAAAATGAAGCTACGCTTGTGGAAAAACAGTGCAATAGAAATTGCTTAAGGCCACTTCCTCATCTCAAATAATGTGTTGCTAGTTTATAGTTTTCTGTAATTTTAAAGTTCCTATAAAGCTGAGGAGACATTTGAAGGAAATTGCTGTGTACTTTGGTTTTTCCTGTTCTTGGGTACATTTTGTGCTCAGCTGTTTGGACAAATTTCAGCTGAAGTGTGAAAACACAGTTGAAGACTGAGAAAATGCTGTTGAAGAATGACCATAGAATAATACTAAAGCCTTTAAAATCTTACAGGTACAGGATTTGGTAAGTTTACAGTAATAGAGGTGTCCTGAGGCAAATACATAGACAACAGACCCATGAAAAATCAAAGGCTACTAATTCTACAAACCCCATAAAAAACAAAGCATGTTGATATCCTCTCGCACCCTATCCCTTTGTCTACACTGGCTTATCCTAATGCACACATTTTTTTCTATAGTGAATCCCCTGTCTGCCTTCCCCTTTGATTCCTTAGATCCTTCTGTACATTGGAGAATGCTTGTCAAGTTCCAGAGAGGGGTGTCCAGCCAGGTCACTCCCCGCACTGTGAGGTCCTCACTATTAGCGTGCAGACTGATCATTAGTCTGGGCTGGTGGTTTCTTACTAGTGAGAATCTATTGCAACAGATTTGGTCTGACTTTTCTGTAAATGTTGAATGGTTGTGTGATGGACTCGTGTTCTTTTGGCTGTTGTGGATTAATAAGAAAACAAGCAACGAGCTTTTTTTTGTGTGTGTGTGTGACCGTCTATGAACCCTTACCTTCCTTAAAAATGGGCAAACACCAGTTTTTTGGATATGCTTGTATTACATGAGGTCCAAAAGCCAATTGAGTCACATTATGCTAGGAATTGTCAAAACATAATTGTAATAGCTCTTCTTACTCCAGAAATTTTTTTTACTTATGGATACTTCAAATTTCATATAGGTTTCCTACCTTGTAGTAAGCAAGAGCTACTAAGTAGATTGTATGTAATCCAAGATTTTCACTGATTAGAAATCACTAATTTGATGGAATTCTTCAGGAGAAAGAGATGTTTGAAAATTATGTTCATTTTTTTACCATCAGGCACTTTTTCTGTTTGTGTTGTGTTTTATTTCCATTCTTTCAACCTCAAGGAAGATTGCAGCAGAGTATGTTAATTATTTGTAACAATCTGTAAAGATGTTTTCGTGTCTATTTTCTATGGATAATAGGTGGGTATCAGTGTCTATTGAGGTGTTTTGGACTTATTTTTCAGCTAAATATGTTCCATTGAATTTAGTTAGGAAGCTGTGGGTACATAAAATCTGCTTTAAAAAAAAAAGAAATAAAGTAGGGTCAAACTAGGCACTAGAAACCAAAATTCCCAACAGCTTCTGAAAGGAGAGACCTCAATGACTCAATTCTTCCAGACAAATTGAGAACATTTTCCTCCTTAACATACCCTGTTATTAACAAACTAGCGTTAACTCAACATAATGATCAATTTGAGTTGTTTTTCTCACAGAGGACACACTTATCAAAGAGAGTCCAGAATAAGTGGTATGACCAGAACTGGCTTGGAATAGAGAAGGCAGCCATTGGGATTGCCTTTAGTTTCCACTCCTGCAGATTTGTCTAAAGCTTTCTGAAGCATCACATCAAGTGTAGGCTCTTCCCGAGTATGGATTGCAGACTTTGACAGTTCAAAAAACAGTTTCCGTTATTATAGCTAGAAATAGGATTTTCTGTAGCAGTTGATCATTTCAGGCTTATGCATTTGAAAGGTGAACAATCTCTGTCAGTCTGGTAAAGCTTTCTGTCCTAGGAAACTTTAAATAACATCTAATAAATGTTTCCTCTCTGTGCAAACACAGAGCAGCAGGCACTAAGGCTGCTTGACACAGCTAGAACAATAGTCACACTTGTGATACTAATACTCTGAGCTGAACATGCCTGTGGAGGAGACCTTCATATTTTGTTTAGTGGAAAGAAAGAAAAATCCTTAAACTGAGGTAGATCAGAGAGTAACCTGCTGAGAATGAAAATATGCAACAGTAAGCAGAAGATGGGGAGTTCTGTTAGGATTGTGCTAACCAAATAGTTGTAACAATAATATAAGTAAGAGATGCTGGAAAAGCTTATAATACAAAATAGTAATACTGCTGTCCCTAAACTGTTCGGTTGAAAAATACTTCACCAGAATCCTAATTTGTTTGAGGTCAATCCAAGTTGAGTTCATCCTGCTTTTCTAACGTTTCTGCTTATATAAACTGTAACTTCCTACCAATTAATCTGTAAACATAAGATATAGGAGCTTGCCCATAACTGAATTGATGTGTAGGTTATACGTATCTGGAGAGACACTGCGAGTCTGTGCAGAATGCCGTGACTGTATGGGACCACGGTCTGATGACAAAGTCTATAAACGCAGATGCTATTGGTGGACCCCTAGTGCCTGATTCAGAGGCAGGAGCACAGTGCATTCTAGCTGGTCTCCGAGAGTCGGTATGAGTTGTGCACTGTTGCATTTTAGTACAGTTTTCTATCAGTTTAATTATGCCTGCAGGACTTGGGCAACAGTGCTGTATACCAGAACAGTCACTGATTCTGTAAGTTTGTAGTTAGAATTTTAGAAGCTTGGGCACGCCAGCCCCAAACACAGCACTGACATCCAAGAGGGGCATTAGAAATATGGTATGGATGTTTATTTTTCATCCTGGAAAAGCAGTGTGTCATGGCCTTACTCAGCTGAACAGCTAACAGGCAGTTTTTTAAAGATACTACAGTACATAAATTATAATTTAGGACAATTTATAGTGATCTTAACTCTGGGGGCTGAATTTGTGAGTTTTGCTAGCATAAGCTTAAGCATAAGAACAGAAGAATACTTTGGTATAGTCTCAGATCACCTGACACACTAAAATTAATCTTCTAGGCCTCCTACCATCAGTTTCAACAGCATATTCTTTAATGGTGACATTCTTGTCTTGGCTGCATGGGTGGGTTTTCTCATCAGTATCTGTCACTACTTTTTGACGCATTTTATTTCTGCTTTGCCAGTCTCTACTCCTCTTTCTCATTTTCCTTTTTCTGTCATTTATCAAGTGCCACATTTTGAGGACATCCCCTGCCACGTATCTGCACATAACTTCAAGCCCTCTAAAAGAAGTCTTTGAAGTTTAGTAGCTTTTTTTACAAACCTTCAGATAGTGCAAGGGTGGCCTTCATTCTTTTTCACTAATTTCTTTAAAATACACAAGTTAATGTAATAGAAAATTATAGGATGATTAAGTTTCTGAAATACGTCAATATACCACTTTTCAGATACTGCAGGATTCTTAGAGGCCTGTAATTCAGAAGGTGTCATGTTTTCTGAAGCAGATTTCCCTTCAGGAGACAAATCAATAGTAGATTAAGGAGCAGAGTACTGACTATTTGTTGAGATAAAGGAGCAAGAAATTGAACTTGCTTCAAAGTACCTGCTTGTTTTTCATTTATTAGTTGTACCGACTTCAAAATTTCAGCGAGTTTTTTTTTGTTGAGAGAGAGAGAGAAGTGAATGTTTCACCTTAATGGGTTTATTATTAACATTTAACTTTTATTGAAATTAACGGATGTGGAAAACCATATCATACATAGCTATAACTATTCTGAATGATTCAGGTCCTATTTAGGCAGAGATGCAATGAGATATCTGAGAACATTCTCTTGTCTCATTTTCTGCCTGCCTGCAATGCATCTCCTAAAGCACATGGTTCTGTTTCTTTGATCTAAAACATAATCACCATATAATGGAAGTAGTTAGAGATAGATTCTTTTGTTAATAGGTTGATGGAGAAGGGGAGGGGTGTTCTGCTAAATAAATGCTGCGATTAAAATTTGCTTATACTAATTGGCTTGATTTGTGAACTCATGATGTTTTTCCCTAGTTAAGAAAAGTAATGGTTTCCGAGCTGCAGTGGCTGCTTGGGGATACCAAACTGATGTGAGTTACACTATCTTTGCAGTGAAAGGTTGCAATAGTGACAAAAATTTGTTTGCATAGTGTAATAATGCAGCCTAAAACTAAAGCAGCAGGAACGCTTTGGTCTGCAGCTATGAGATTCTTCCTGGATTCAGTGCAAGATTAGAATTCAAGTTTAATTGTGCAGAAACTTTTACTCAAGTAACAATTTGAATAAGCAAAAAAAAAAGCTATGACCAACAATAGCAGTAGCTCTTCCTACAAACAGTTAATGCGTGTGTGAATCACAAAATTTACATGCTGTACTTCAGAGATGCAATTCAGCAATACATATAACAGACCTTTGTTTTTGCTGATCACTTGAAGAAAACAAAGAAACATGCATTGTTTCTGAGGCTTTGAGACACTGAAAGAAGACTAAAGAAACACTGGCAGCGTAGTTTATTTTAATGGACATATTAAGCTTTCACCATCTGCTCTGCCCCTAATTATGAATGCCAAAGAACATATTTCATAGTTAAATCAGTAAGAAGACATTATTCATGCACTTATATGTTACTTCTACACTAACGCTTCTGCAGTGTTCTCATACTGCCTACGCAATTCAGAGCAAGCTGCTCACATCTGAAATTGAACTTCTTGGTAAAAAGTATTTTTCAGTAACTGTTTCAGTGGAAGAGTATTTAATGTAAAATGTATTTTTAGAGAAAAATAACCAGGAGAATGAAAGTATTTTGTTTTGGTAATAGCTTCTTGGAGGCATATATTTGTATTCCTTATTAATCCCAAATAAAATGTATATTTAATATACATTTTTCTAATTTTTCACATGGTTGTAATAATTAAAACTAAGCACAATTACTCAGGGGCTTGCTATTTTACAAAAATTTTGCTTTTAAGAATTGATTTTTTTTTTTTTTGGTCACAGGGTGAAAAAAATTTTGGAATAATTTCATAGCTTCTTAAATAAAATTTATTTTCTGTTAATTCACAGAACTACCTATCAGATATTTTTGCTTATATCTCTAATCCTGTATTGAATGTGTTTTGGGTTTATATAAAATTTTATTACTTCAGGGAAAATTTAAAAACAGATACAAGAAAATTAAAAATAATTAAAAATCAATTTGCATGAAGTACTCTTAAATACTGTGCTAAATCAAAGTGATCAGATAGGGCCCTCTGACTTGCAATGGAAGAATAAAGTTGGTGATAGATTAAAATCTAAACCCTTGAATTGGTTCTCAGTATATACATATGACTTTAGAGAAGGACGGAAGAAATAGAGAAACCAAGTCACGTGATGACTTGCTAAAGATTGAGCAGGCTTTGAACAAGTACGTTTTTCTCTGCCTTCTTGCATTGTGTTCCCCTTGTCTGTTTAGATGGTGTGTATGCTCTGTGTGCGTATACAGTGCCTACTACAGCAGTTGCTTTAAGTGGTGTTATAATATACCCTCTCCTGCACCGCTTCGTAGCAGAGAGACATTATCCTTGCTGGGGAAGGTGAAGGGAAGCAGCTATTTAAGACAGAAAAATTGAGCAGTTTATAATGCTCACATGATCGAGTTGAAGACCACCTAAAACAACAACTCTGCAAGTGAAGCTTATTTGTGATTATGTGAGAGAAGCAAAGGATTTTGAAGGGAATTGATACTAGCTTAGAATTTCATCCTGTAGATGTATTGAATGTACGATACAAGAGAGAACCCTGAACTGTTCTCCCTGCACAAAATATCAAGAAAATAAAACAAAGAAATCTTCCTTTTTAGTCTTGATATGCCATGCCTTGTTTTGATTTAGCAGTTTAGCCCTTAATATTTGCTTGGCCTTGAAAGTGGTAAGTATGGTAGTTGTGTGTGAAGAATCCTAATAAGAAAGAGAGGAATGATCAGAGTGTTGGACTTGTGTTAAAGGAGTACAGCTATCATCCAGATAGTCTGAAAAGCACAGGAAATCTTTAGTAATACAGTACAGAAAATAGGAAAATTACCTGGAAAAAATGTAATTGATATTACATGGTTTGCTGAGGCTGAACAGCAGAAAGAAACTTGGCAGAGCACTGGAGTCTTATGAAAAAGGATCTGAACTTTTCTTCTGGAATACAATTTATGTTCCTGAATAGGATGGAAAGGACCACCTTTTCCACTGACTTAGTCCTCCACCTGGATACAGGCATTTTTTAATACAACCATCTAGAGAACTTACCCTGTACTAGCAACCACAGACTAATTTTTTTGTAACAGCATAAAGCTTATAGGACAAAATTATCAAAAGACATAAGATTATAAAGTGCTGCTAAGAGATCAGGAGAAATCAAAGGTATTGCCAGCATCCTAGAGAATTTTCTAAATGAAAGGAGCAAGGTGATGCCTGGAAGTGGATTCTTTCCTATTAAATCAGAAAGGGAACAGAAATTGTTTGTCATTCTAACCTGCAGAAAAATTCTTTCCTTACCCACACAGGCATGTAAATAAAGTGCACTAATACCCTGTAAAAACATCAGCTTGACAGAAAATGTCAGGAAATGTCCTTAAAAATAATTTTGATTTGAAATAACGTAACCTGTTTGTTTCTGCAAATGGCTAGAATTTGGTTCTGCAGACATGACATCCTAACCTGCTTAAGTTTAGAAGGACTTTGATTCTAGACATCTAGTTTGCAGACTCAATTTTTTTTAATGGTAGAAAATTAGTCTTTGAGCTTGTTGAATGTATTTTTTTCTTTTTGCTGAAACCTGAACTATTCTGAAGTTGAAACTTTATGTTCCGTAGCTGTTGACAATGAACATATGCCCGCTATGTAAAAAAAAAAGAAAGGATAATGCATTCATTTTTCAATTTCATGTATGCTTATGCATGGACATGTGTGTATGGGACTGTGTCTCTGTGGGCATGCAGGAAACTATCCAAAAGGACTCCTATGTATGTGAGTACATCTGACAGTACAAAGTATGACAGAAAAGGAATCCAGTGCCAATTGAAGGCAATGGAATAATGTTCCCCAGTATCAACAGGGGCTCAATTAGGACTCAAGTAAATCTTAACTGAACCAATGCACATACAACCTTTTCCTTTCCTCCCCATAATTTTACACACAAAAATACAAACCTTTTCAGTGGAGAAACCTCCTCACAATGAGTACATTGGACGTGAAGTCTAGGTTACTCTAAATTTTGGCACAGTATAGGCTCCTACCTTTTGGTATGGAATTTTGGGGTCTATGTGGAACTAAGCCTTACGAAAAGTTTGTCCTGTGTGCTCCTCAGAGATTGTCTGAAACTTATTTTTTTCCTTCCATCGTCAGTAATTTAAACAGCTAATCAGTACATGTTACTCCATAAGTCTGAAAACATTACATATTTTTTCATATGGATGTGGGCAGAAACAGCTGGTCACAGAGACTGTGTATTGCTTGCCATAAGTTTTCTCTTCTTTGTATTCCTGTTGGGTATTTTAAGTTTAACTGAGGATAGAGGATTTAAAGATAAAGTGAAAGTTAAGAAATTTAGAAGCAGTAGGAAATACTTGTCTATTCTAACTGTCCCTAGGTAAAAACTTTCCATTTTCTTACAGCACCATTTAAAATATCCTGGTTTCACAATAAAAACAGTTATATTTTTTTCCTTAGTGTCACTAGGTATTAATTACATTAAATTCTATGCATCTTATTTTAGAAAAGGAAAAAGGAGATTGGTAGACAAAAAGCTGAATAAGAAATTTAAAGGTTAAATTTTGTGCACAGTCTAGGCTTTGATATAGAGACTGTAGGCATGTGTTCATATGTGCGAGTACATGTGGAAATATGTTCTCATATCATTGAGATAAAATACAAACATCAAGAAAAGGAATTGTATTTGCTTTTCTAGTATCTTGTGTATGGCAGTTATGAAATTGCTTAAACGAGACCTGTAATATAAAAGCTTGGGCAAAATACATGTTTAAGTATATCCAAATCCAGTACAACTATGAAGCAAAATCCCTTCTAAGATAGGACAATACTTGAAGTGTCTTTAATTTCCCACTTTTCATTGTCCTCAGTGATCTGGAGCTCCTTAATTCTCTTGGAGACACCATGCAGTATTCTTTTTTTTGTACAGACTCTTAATTACAACAGTCACTAGAAAAAAAACCCATGCTGTCAGTGTGCTATGTTAGTAGGTCAATTTGCTAGTCACGTAACGTTAAACTGACTGTTGTTCAAACATAACCTAATTTACCTTGTGTGCTTTTGTTCCCTGTCTCAGTTCATAATGTTGTAGGTGTCTGATGCAGATTGTTAGAAAAGATAAAAATTAATGTTACTCTGAGAAGGAGACAGTTTATGTTTTCATTATCTTGAAATAACTAGTAAGGACAAATTTTTCCTTGGTGTGTTTTTGTATTGATTTTCTGAAGTCAATGATACCACATTTTCTCATACCACCTAAAGACATGGCTGAAATTTTCAGGCAGAAGGTGATCTGGAGAATCTATGTTTGCTGCTCTTTAGGTTATTCAAGACAGCCTGTTACTAACAACATACCTGCAGTCGTTTTAAGCCCACGTTGCTTGTGTTCGTCTGAGACACCTACAGCACTGATTAGTGTGGCATGTTGTCAGCTTTGCTGTGTCAGCATGAAAAAATTCTTTTGATATGGGAAAAAATAGAAGTAGAAGGCATTCAGTGTGTGCTTGGCACCATTTGTGACTAACATTTAAAGTGATACCATGGCAGCCTATAAATGCAGAAAATATTTTTCCCCTTTCTCCTCAAAAGAGTATGTCCTTAGTAGGACTATACAACATTTATGGATGACTGCAATAAATACAATAAAGGAGCAGCTTTGATTTATTTTTTTTTAATACAAAGATTCTAATTTAACAAGTTGTTGATTGTCAGCATTCATTTTTCTGTAGTTTGTATTAACTAGCCTCATAGCTGCAAGTTCATGAGCTAGAGGAAAACAGGCCCTTTCCCCTACCTCCTACAACAGGAACATGCTTCTCCAATTCTTTTCTTCTTGCACATGTTGTTTTCAACTAGCTCTGGCAAATAATGAAAATTTTAAAAATGGAAAATAAAGTGCTACTCTCAGAAATACTTGTGGCTGACAGCCAGCCTGTGCAAGACCAAGGACCATGATTACAGCTGGTTAAAGTTGGCCAGGAAGAATGTCAGAACCAAACTCTATTAGAGCACACATTGATTGGTGAAGTGCCTCCTTTCCTAGTTGTCAGTGTTGTCTCCTGGTTGGCATTACAGCAATAAGACTCAATTAAACCACTTACTAGCTATAAGCAGTAACAAATCTTTTAAAGATATTATGCAAATATTCTGCATGAGCTTAAAAAAAAAAATCTTTGCTATGGATATGTATGAATTAAAGGAAATAAGAGATAAAGGTAGGGGTTTTTTTTAAATTAACACTGAAGGAAAATTTTATTTCCTTTGATTTATTTGTAGATGGCATTCAAATTAAAAACATTTATATTTGCATCAGTAAAATAAATTAAGGCCATCCTAACTAAATATTAAAACTGAGTTAATGCAGAGCCATAGTACATTATCCTCAACATTTAAGAAGCTGGGAATGCCTTTGAGAATGCATGTCAATATTCAGGGAGCATTTGGAAGCAAAATAATCAGGAATCCTTTTAAATGTATAGCTTGCAGACAAAGTATAGATCCCCTTTTTTAGTTGATATATTTTAGACATATAGTGTTTCAAAGTATTGGTTACTTCCATATGCAGGTAGTTTTATATTATTTTAGCATTAATAACAGTATTTATTGTTCATTGGAGACTAACATGTGTCCGTTAGGATCAGAATTATTTACCTAACGATAAGCTCGTTTAACTCTCCCTGCCCCATCCTCACACTCCTTGTCAAGGAAAAAAGCCCCCAAACACTGTGGTTTCCACATCGCTTGGCAAATAGGGAAAAAGCATCAGTATGAATTTCCTTCCACTTGCTATTGGAAGGGTTACACCTACAAGATATGTTAAGCAATTTGATAGCCAAGCCCTGGTGTCTATTTATGAAGTTTAATTTGCTACCCCAGACCAACTCTTATGTGCTGCCCAAAATATGTACAGTCTGGGTATAGATTCTCACTCTGTTCATTTATTACAAATAATTGTTCCCTTTTATTGCCTTGAATAATCATCTTATTTAAAAACTGATCAAATGAAAGAAATACTGTGATTTCTAGGTTTGGCTTTTTTTTTTTTTTTTTTTAGTATTGAGCATTTTAGTGTTCTTTCTTACTGTACTTTGCAAGGCAGATGAGAAATTCTGCCCTTTTGTTCAGAAAAAAAAATAGTGAAAGGGCTTAGGAAGTCTACTGGAATGTGATGGATCTTATTTAATTTTCTATTTGTATTATGTTGGATGATGAGCTTCATAGATGAATTGTGCAAGATATCTGATTCTCACACAGTACTCTGTGTTGTTCTTTCAGTTCAGGCTAATAATGCACAAATTAAAACATTGTATGTGAACAACAATCTATTAAGTATACGTGCATATTAATTCCTGACAATTTTCTGACTCCGTATTGCAGATAACCCAAGCAAGGAGGTGCAAAAGTGGCTTAGCATAGCTCGCAAACCCTGTGCTGTGGGTGTGAGCTGCCATAGCAGAACGCTTATGCTTGAGCAGGATTTGCACCTAAAGACTTACTCTGGGTGTTTCCAGCCTATTGTATCATAAGCATGCACTCATGCACAGAGACCATGACTATTAAAATGGGACAAGTAGGATTTAGATAATACAAATTGAGAAACAAAATTAAATTGGAAGTGCATTTTTATCACCAGCCCTTTCAGTGATAATTCAAGGAGGGTCACAGTAGTAGCATGTGTTTATGGATATTTTATAAACCCAAGTACATGGAAATTTGCTTCTGTGGCTACAATATTAAACTGGAATTTCAGTTGAATCTTAAATAAATGTTTCTGATTTTATTTTATTTCTAATTTCTTTTTAGTTATGTTTTTTTAGATGCATGTGTGAATTTCATTCAGCAGCACATGCGCTGAGAGTACTTCCATGTGTTTTATTTAGCTAGTGAAATTCTAATCTTTCTTCAGCAGAGTCTAGGGGAGTGTTTATGACTGAGCAGGACTGACATTCTGAGCAATATTACCACTGAAAGTAGATAGAGAAAAGAATAGGATATTTGGATACATGTTTGGAAAACATTTGGAAAACATCAAAAAGAAAGAAGCTTGATAGCTAATTAAAAAAATTAAAATCAGTTTAAAGTACTTGAGTTGATTCTAATTTCCTTCTGCCAACTTTGTAATTTTGAACATGTAGCTGCCTTTTTTTTTTCCCCCCAGTGATATTCTATACTTAGCAACTGTATGAACAGCCAAGCAGAAATTGCATACGCTTTGGAAATAATGAAATTGAACAGACCTAAAGCTGCAAAGATAAAGAAACACACTGGAGAAATAATTTTTGCTAATCCTCTTTGGTTACAATATTCTTACAGGGTGGTAGTTGTAATAGCCATAGATTTTTTTTTTTTTTTAAATTGAAATCATTCTAAATAACATGATAAAAAAATAAAGACAGCTGTTTTGTGAAAGCTGAGTTGTAACATTTCTTTCAGGCATTCCTATCTCTCATCAACAGACAGTACACCCTGAACGCATTTGCTCTTTGCCCCTTAAGATAAATGAATTAATAAACATATTTTCTAAGTGAGTCAGGAGCAAATTTTATCCATTGGTACAAGATTCTGTAAATTCATAGATGCATTATAGATGAATGGTTTTGATCCCTAAGCTAAGCAGCCAGGCACAAGATAGTCAAGATGTGCAATACCTATGATTTACTTTGAGCCAACAAATCTCATTATCTTTGTGTTACCAAATGTTAAATCATTGGCTTGACGCCTGTTTTGAATACCATGTGCAGCTTAATCATGTGGAAAGAAAAAAAAAAAAACATGGTCCTTATTTTGGAGAATTATATTTTGAGATAGAGACATAACTTTAGCATTTTGGACAACTGTTGAAACCACAAGAAACTGAAGTACAGAAAAGGAAGATGTGTGATAGAGTAAGATGTGGAAATCTGAAATTTAAAAACATCTAGTCCATAACACAGACCACCAGCACACTACTCTTAAGCAAGAAAGATACGGTATAGTATTAATAATCCCAGCACTGAGAGAATTCAATTATTTTGCAGTGAGACCCACTTGTATGGCTCAGTAATGAATTTGACAATGACAGGAATGGAATGAAAGATGGGAGAAGTTTAAAAATATGCTAGTAAAAGAATAAAATAAATGTGAGACTGCTACGTTTATGTTTTACCTTTACAATGTGGAAGAAACATACTCCCCTTTTCAAAGTCATTAATTCAGAGAAGAAAATGTGAATATGAGAAAGGATTGGCACTGGGACTGTTTAGATTCATGTGTCATCTGTTGATGGAATGGAATTACAGTGCTTTTGAAAGGCTCTTGGTGCAGTAGCCTGGAGACTGAAATATTCTAGACATCCACAACATACATTTAGTACAAGCACTTGAAATATAAACCTTTTAAAAAAAAAAAAAAAAAAGACAGCAGTCTTCATACATGGAGATAATTGTTTTAAGGTGTAAGATGACTGCTAGCTTGCCATACAATGACCGTAGAGTCTTTAGCTTTATCTCCAGAAACTGTCTTCAAAGGTTTTTAAGTACTCGTGCATACTGATGAGATTAACACAGACATTGTTGGGTATCTGGAAGCTAGCAAATGGTACTGCTATGTAACTCTTGAAAAGTTTGTTTGTTTTTAATTAAAAATTAAGCCTGCTTATTTTTCTGCTTATGTAGTCAATCATAGTTAATACGGAAAAGACTGTTTACTTGTAACTATGGTAGTAGATGCAGGACTTCTCCCTGAGAAGCATTTTATTTTTCCTTGGTTAAAAGTTTCTTGGAGAGGAAGTATGTTAAAGAAACACTTCTTATGAAAAAGGACATGAAATCCCAAATTAGTATAAAGATTCTATGTTGTGCTTTACTGAGCAACAACAAAGGATTGCTGTAGCTGACATTAACTTCTGTAGGGCCTTAATACTTGGTAACCAAATTCCACAGTACTCTCTGACTGAAGTGCAACACGGTGTTCAATGTGTTTCTCGTAAGGTATTCATGTTGCAGAAAACACACTATTCTTATCAGTTTTAAAAAAAAAAATTTGCATTTCGGAAAGATCGCTTTCAGGAGCCTGACTCTGTAAACACCTATTACATCTCTTCAGAGATATCAGAATTTTGTGGAACGCTTCCTTGCTCGGAAGTGCCTCAGGTTAATAATTTTGTCTTTGATTACTAATTTTCATCCAAACAATTTGCCCTCCTGATATATGAGGTGATTTTGTGCAGTGACTTTGTCTGGTATGTCCTAATGACAGCAGTGATGGTTTTTGTATTTGGCATCTTTGCATTTTAATGAATATTTTGAGTTATAATTAACTATCCTCTGTGGACAAAATCATCTTCAATCTAAATTGCAGATCTCTGCAGATAAGAGATCAGATTCTCTGTAGTGTTGATTAAAAGAGCAAATTTCGACCTAAATGTTTGGAAAACTGATGCATATGAATTTCAGTTTTGTATGAAAATTCAAATTTCTATAAATAGTAGATTTTTAAATAGTCCTAGTAATAATTCCTGAATTTATGTGAATAGAAATCGATATTTAGAACTAATACATGCCTCCACATATATCACCTTAACTTATCTGAAAGGGTAGGACTATCTTATAACTATTCAATGATGGAGTTTGACTTAAGTAACATCCTGTGCTGGCTTAGAGGAAAGATCATCAGGCCCAGTATCCCATCTCCCAGAGTGGCCAAAAGCAGATGCCTTGGGAAGAAAAGAGTAATACCTAGTGAGACTTCACCAGAACTGTCTCCCTGTTTCTATGAGTTTGGGACTCTTTTAATTGCTTTTTGCTTAGGACATCATTTTTTTTGGAGGAAAGAGACAGGATTGCTGTCAAATTCTTCATTTTTAAAAAAAGACTTTAAATGAATCTCAGAATAAGTGAGACTTCTTGTACAGAAGAAAGATGCAAGTTTATTCTGGTTTACCTAAGAGACATTTCAAGCTAGGTCTTGTTCAGTGAGTATGCTGTCTCCTGTAAGGTTAAGTCTGGTCTGCATTTTCAGATGTTATATTTAGTTATGTATTTTCCAACTTACTGCTTGTAACTTAATAGAAATAAGATGTTTGTGGCTACAGTGCTAATTTGGGAACCAGGAAATACAGGACCAGTTCACATAGTTTGGGTGCTTTAGCCTGGGTCCTCAATGGATGGTAAGTGTGCATTTTTGAAATTGGACAGGCAGCTCTGTATTACAAGGATATGGGTCTTACATGGTGAGTAACTGCTCCCATTCTCAGAACTAAATGATTGTGTGCATATTTTGCTGCACAAGGGATGAAAGAGCCTTTCAGTTAAGCTGTGCATTCACAGAGATATGAGGCTTAGTTCTGCCAGATATACTGAGGTCCAGTATGCATACTGCTTCTTGAACCTGCTTGAGAACAATGAGTGTAGTATTTGATGAGTTGGCCTTAGGGCTGGCCCTGCTGGACCTGCAGTGACTTAGTGGACATCAGTTCAAGTACAGATGCCAAAGTATCCTTTGTTTCCCCTTTATGCAGCACATCCTAGTCCCCATAGCCATAGGGAATGGAGAACTGACAACAGAAGGTAACAATAATTCATTTGTCAATATCCATTTAAGTTGTAGACTTCTTAGTTTAGAGTACACATCCTTCATGTGCTCACGTAGCATCTAGCACAGCAGTATGTATGTCAGGTCACTGCGTGTCTCTAATACCAAATAGTAGTTTAAAGCATTGTGGTCAGTGCTTTGTTTTCAATAACTATTTATGTGTAAACCTCCTGAGTATTATTCAGAGCACATTAAATAATTTTACATTCAAAATACTTATTTAGGAGAAAAGAGCTTACTTTCGTAAGATGTATAGATACAAATTTTCTGCTGACATCTGATGGAAAAGCTGGTAGATGTAAAGATTTCAAGCCATCTTAAGTACCTGCTAAAGTGATTGACATAGTCTTTATCTTCTAGCCAGTTGTTATAAGTTGGAGAGGATTTTACTGATGTGCAATTTATGCCTTAGAGACAAAGGGAAAAATCTTTCTAATCTTGCTTTTCAAATGAGATGATCATGCACTACAGAGCGGTACGCCTGAAATACAACCAGCTGCAAGCTACAGATATTTTTTCAAAGGTTGGAAATGCAAAATCCCATGACATAATTCACTGCTAACAAAACCTTTGATTATCTTCATTATCCACTATTCTTATTAAGTCTTTATTTTATAAAATGTCTCATACTTTAACCTTGCAATTTGCTGATTCTGCTTAACAAAGGCAGACTATTTTATCTTGAAAAGAATTAACACAATAGTCTTTACCCTTATTTATTATTTCAAAAGATTTTTTTATTTATTTACTAAATCTGCCAGCAGCACAAGTATTTGTATGAGTTTGAAAAAGACAGTGTTCTGCTAACAGGAGGAAGATGCAACCTAATCCTCTCATGCTAATTGAATGGGGAGGGTATTAATGGTTTTCAGCAAGATTTTAGAGGTTTCATCACTTGGAAGAACTTTGTGCAATTTCCGGACTACTCTTCTGTAGTTTCACTGCAAATAATACTCAGCGGTATCTATTCTTGACTGTATTTCCACCAGGAAAATGGTCTGAATACAGTGAACTCCTAAAAAGAATTCCTGTATCTCTTCCTTTTTTTTTTGGTTTGGTTTTGTGTTTTTTTTTTTTTTTGTGTGTGTTTTTTGTTTTTTTTTTTTTTTTTTTGGGGGGGGGGGGGGGGGGTTTTTTGTTTTTTTTTTTTTTGAGACAAACACCCAAATGTGCTGAATAAACAGCCATGTAATAATAATTTTATACTTTTTGGACTGTGGTTAGCAATTCGTTTTTATGATTAGAGCTACCTGTCTCCAGCTAGCCAGTTGGAAGAATAGCTAATACTAAAAGTCAATAGACTAGCAATACCTATTTCTTATGTCATAATAGACACTGCTTATGGGGAATGTGTCAATTGTTAATGCCTGCAAATCTAATTTTTGAGGTTTGACTCATTAAAATGATGCTGTCAATCTTTTCCTGTAACCTTTTAAAGTAAATTTCATTTTTTCCTATGATAATGTTAAGTGAGCACCCATGAAACCGCTCACAGGACTTCAAGGTCAATAGTGATAAAAAGAAGTCTTTTTGAAGAGTTGTTATACACTGAGAATCAAGCAGCTGTAAAATTTGAGTGTAAATGGTTAGGTGTGAACTGCTAACCTGATAGTTAAACCCTGAGTTATTAGAAAGTTAAGCATCTCCATATTCTTTTACAAACGAGGCCTTTCCAATGACTTACCTCCACCCTATTGTAAATTGACAGTCTCAATACTCTAACCGCCTTCCCCTCCAGCCATCTAACCATTCTTTGAATGGATGCTCTTGGAGTAAGGTCGAGAATGTTTGGCTTATTGTTCTTAAATGGTACAGTTTGAAATGTTTTGCTGAATCTCCAGGTTTCATTTAAAGTGACCTGTTCTGTCCTTCTATTCCCTTCTACATTATTATTCAAATAGTATACTGTATTTACCTCTGCCTATAACCTGAAATTAGTATTCATTAAAAGAAAGCTATCTTTTTTTGCATGAGGCTGGGCAAGTACATACATGAAATCATGTTGCAATGATTAACTAATTGCCTGTGGTAAGTATTTCCAATTTTATTGGGTTAAAAATTTGAGCAGATGCATCAAAAAAATTCAAAGAATCTTTACTTGATAAACTGTAAACAGAGAGTAGCCTCTCTGAAAATGAAACTGAGACAGGATAAGAGTTAGCAGTAGTTGCTCAGTGAAACCACAACATTTTCTCAAAGAATAAATGGAGTGGAATACAGTTGTATTGGTAAGAGGGCTATATTTTATTAATGTGTTGTTCACATGCACAAAGCCTGATGTGCTTTCTTGCGTGCCTTGAAATGAATATGCAACAGCTAACAGCTCTTAAAAGCCACGTGTCTATTGAAGATACAGTGTTGCCACAATGCTTTTATGATCTTTGCATCTACTCTGAAGAGCTCATTTTTAAAAAGCCATAGTTTTCCAAAAACTGTGAAGGAAAAACTGATTTCAGATACACAAATCTCAGGAATATATGTAGTTGCTGTATTTCAGGTGGAATTGGATGCAACCAAATGGAACATTTTTATTATGTATATTTAATGATGAGGTTGACTATACACTATATAGTTATCTGATATTGTTAACAGATAAATGTATTCCATTATATAAATGTTCAAAGTACTTAAATGTTAACGTTTAAATGGCAAGATCACAATTTTTGAAGAAAAGAATATGGGCACAAAGAACGACAGGAATTGCATCACTATTATGCTGAGATCTTATTAGAAATATAATTTGTTGTGGGGGCCAGTATTCTCACTGACTGGTTGGGACATTACTGTCTTGGCATTCCTCAAAGACAGAAAAATATCAGTTTGTCTGATGAACTAACTCATCTTTCCAAATTATTTTAAGATTAGAATAACCCCATAACTTTTCAAGAGAGATTCCTAGTGGGAGCAGGGACTGAAGGAGATGAAGTTATAAATTTACTACTTATACCTATGTAGATATTAGTACCAATACCTATGTGTATAAGAGATACACAAAAAATATACAAGCAAGTGTAACATGCATGACCTCTTAGGGAAGCCTTATTTCCATCTGAAGAAAATGGGAGGGTTAAACTGGGTATCTGACACCCAGTTTCCAAAATTAAAGGTTTTTAAGTTGTGATGAGCTAAAATTATTCTTGCATGTGTGTAAATCTATTTAGGTAACACCCATGGAGCTCTTTCATATCTATGTGATCGCAACAGAGCGCAAAGCTTGCTCTAGCAGCTTTAATATGACCAATTTTCTTTCCTTTCTTACTGCATGTCCAGTTCAATAAAACCTGTTTTCATTGTAGCCGACAGTAATCTCAGGTCTAGTTTAGTATGATCAGGAGTCTGGAACTCAGTGCAAGGAATATGTCCGATTACCAGCCTTCAGAGAGCAGTCAGCCTGTGCAGCCTGCACCACAACAAGAGGGAGTTTTCTACTAAAAAGGAATGGTCAAATATACATCTTAGATTCATATTCTTGCTGAAGAGAATCTCATGGAGCCAACAGATTTTATGTTTCTTCTTACTGTGAAGACCCTCTTTTTGCAATATTTTTTTTTTCTCTAACAACATGGAAATTTGGAATTTACACATCTTGTCAAAAGTGCTAATCCCTCCCCTTTGAGGAGTCCCCAAATCTCGTCTCACCTTTTGCCTGTACCCCCAACTCACTAGTCGCTGTATAGGTTTGATGGCTTAAAAGGCTCTTTTAGGAATTTGCCATGGCGGATTAACGGTTTTTCCATGTTCTAGCAAAAAAAAAATAATCTCACCCTTGTACAACATTTCTGACTGCACAGTACACCTTCCAGTTATTGTTCAGTCCATTTCAAAACACTCAATTGTTGTAGACACAAAGAATTCCATATATTAACAGACACTTTAGGTGGAATAATTTGGGTTTATTACTGAAGAAGTAGTTAAGTCTACATTAGGGGCCAAATGAATAAGTTTTCCTTTAGTGGTTTTCCAGTGAACAATCTTTTCAAAAGTATACCAGTCTGTAGAGATAAGAAGAAGGAAATTTAGTTCTGTTGGCTGCCTGTTATTAAACATTTTAAGGTGACACAAAATACTGTGTTAGACTTAAGAGTTTGAAGAAATTGCAATAGGTGATTTTTTGCACGTGAGTTGTGCGAGGCCAGATTCTGATTTGTACAACTGGCCCTTACGACCTCAGTAGTTTTCCCACAGACAAATACAGCTGCTTCCAAGTTCAGTGTCTGTTTTGTCTTGTTTGAATTTCAGCCACATGGCTTCCCATAGTTACATTAGCACTGGCTCACGTTATGCTTATAGCAATCTGTTATAGTTTAGTGCTAAGTCAGTATGGAAACTGACCTTGTTATTGAGATAAAATATTACCCAGGAAATTGCAAGATGAACATAAAAAGCATACAACGGAGCAGGAGACAGAAAGATTGCCAGACTTCTGGGTAGCCTCCAGTCAGCAGAAAGGTACTGTGCAAAGCATTTTACAACTTTGTATAATCCATTCTAGAACAACCTGAAAACTCTGATGGATTGCAAGTTGTCTCACAGTGTCCAGAATGTGTTTTAATTGAATTGGCATATATTCTTTATGCATGATAATGTTAATATATACTTTACCTTTCCCTTATTCCTTTTTTCCTTCCCTTATTCCTGTACAGCCTATACTTTTCCCTTATTCCCAGTGAATTAGGAAATAGTTATGATAATCATGAGATGATACTAAAATTTATATTTAATAGGAAATAAATTTTAAAGTTGAAGCCTCTGCATGGCTATCAATGGAGCATTTGTGTGCAGGTAAAACACGAGGGATACTTTTTCGTTATTTAGAACTGATCTCTTGGAGCAGGGCAGCCACAAGAATAAGCCATAAAATCTCATTGCCTTAATTTTGGATGCTCATCTTATTCCGTTGAATAAAAATACTCTGCTTCTGTCCCTCCCTCAGTTTAAGATATGTGTAATGAAGTTATATTTTTGGTGCGTTTTTTTTGTGTAGCCGGTCTAACACTACAAAACTGATACTAGTCCTAAAAATCTTTACTCAAGCAACTATATGGATGTGGCACTACAGGTTTAGTATCCCTCTTTGAGCTGTGGAATTAAACCCCAAAGAATGATTAAGCCACATCAACAATAAATGATAATTAAATATGTGATTACACATATTTTTAATTACTTCAGCAGGAAATAACTAATCTTTTCAATTATAAAAGCTACACTCAGTTGGGATATGTGTTCAAGAATACGATTTCTGCAATGCCATAGGACTTTATGCTGTCTTTAGCATATCTTTGTCTTTGTTCTACTTTTAATTTCTGTTGGTGGGTTTAAATTATAGTGCATTTTCAGAATGCCATTTACAAGGTAATTATTGCATTTTAAAGGCTTATTAGATTAAACCAAAGAGAGCAAATATTATATACCATGAAAAGAAATGCAAGACTGCAGTTCAAAATATACAATCTTTTACAAAGATGAAAAATAATTAAGTTCTCTCAGAAACCTCTTGATATCATTTGGTGAATAGCATGAAAGGAAGGTTATCTGACCTATAGAAAAGCAATTGTAAAGATTTCACTTTTCTGTGAGGTAATGAAACATTTCAAATATAGTGAGGGATCATGTTGATGTGGTTTAACAGGAGCAAAAGACATTCCATTGCAAATCAGCTATTGTTTCTCTGGTTTCAGAGGGAGAAGGAGGTGTGCATTAGATATGACTGGTCGATATATGCTATTCATTTCTTCAGTATATGCATAGACATTTCTTATTCTCCTCAGAATGCAACCTGCTTGCTGACAAATTTTTGTTATAGCAAGGTGGTAGCTCGGGACAGTCTGCTCAATTTTAAAAGCATTGCCTGTGGACACAGGGATATGTATTTTGGAAATCCTAGGCTATTGAGGTATCTAGTGTACTGCAGCTGTTGTAGCTTTAAGCATAATTTCTGCAAGACTGCAACTGAAATACTAACATACAGAAACATGCATTTGTTATCTCAAAACTTTAATTTCTTACTCTAATGTTGTTTGTTAAACTAATAAAATAAGCATAATGGTGAGTAATAATGGATATACAGTTTTCTTTTCTGCTTGCCTGTTCAGGGATTTTTTTTTTTCCAAATTAATATCTTTTGTGACTACCTCAGTTCACAGTAGACACAGCTGAGTAACCAGTGAATGATAAGAGGTTTGTTTTTTTTTTTTTCTTTTTGCTTAGCCACCCAGGAAGCCTGTAGTGGCTATTCTTGAGATAACTAGCGAGTCATGTATTTTAGTGCCATCTATTTTTAGATGCTGCTGATTTTCACTTCCCACACACATTTCCCTCATTTCTTTAAAAAAAAAAAAATTCTCTTTCTCTGTGCTTCCTATGCAAATCTCTTGCTGTTTTCTAATTGTATGGTTTGATTATGTTAAGCATATTAAAATAATATTTAGATGATAAATTGAAGCTCTGAAACACTAAATAGCACCAAATTTATAGTTGCCTATGGCTGTTTTTCTTCCTGGACTATCCCAGCTGTGCTTTGAACAAAGCAGAAGGCAGGTGGTATAAAATAATATGTAATCATAAAATTATAAAATGTACACTCCCTATGTGAGGGTGAGGAGTTAAGGTTAAAAGGAAGATCGTGAATCTGGAACATAACATGTTGCTGCTACTATTAACAAATTTAAATAACTTTTGTTGATATTTTTAATTTGTAACTTCCTACTTTATTTTTGTCTGTACTGAAAAGCAGGGATTGTGTACAACTGGATGCACGGTCAGTGTGGTGTGAACCCCAGCTGCTCTCAGCACTGCCACTCAGCCTCTGCAGTTGAGCTACCAAACTCACAGCAGGTATTGTAGGAGGCAGATACACTGGGGGTGCCTCTTCTCTTCAGCAGATGTGTTTGGTGGTTTTCTGGCTTGCCTATTCAGAGGGTGTAAAGTACTTTCTTTCCTTTGGACCTGAGGGAACCCCCAGCCTTACATCTACCCAGCAGGGAGATGGGAAACTGGGTCTTGACAGAAGCAGATAAAAAAATATTGAAAGATATCTAACTACAGTGTTGATTTTGTAAAAATTTTTTTGACAGACTCAACGTTTTTCTAAAGGCACTCATGGAACAGAGAAAGAGTCAGATTGAAATAGGGTAATTGTGAATGGAATTTCACAGGATAAAAGAAAATGCATTTCTAAAATCCGAGAGGTTTCTGCTTGCTGCAAACAACGGTGCTTTAAAATGTATTTTCTTATTTGAAGTTTGCTGGATTTCATTTTAAATGAAAGAAAAAGATTAAAAAATCTAAATAGCAAGTTGCTGTTAATTCTATCCACACTTTATGTTTGCAACTCATTTTTAGACCACTATCTAGAAGAGGTCAAGTATGTGAGAGTAGAAATATCTTAAAATAAATAGCGAAAGAGCTCATTTAAGGCTTGTTTGGCTTCTGTTAGCCCTCTCATTCCTGTTGTGGGTTGGGATGAAAATTCTCTTGGAAGAAGGAAGAAATAAAGGATTGTTTAGGGCATTTAGCAAGAGCCAACAGAAACTGGAAATTCATATCTAGTTAACCTTTAAACTTCCTGGAATTGTCCTAAATTGTCAACAGCACTGACAAAACACTTCAGGTTTATTCATATATACTGTCTATTTATTGAAGTTTATTTTCTAAACAGCTTCTGACTATTTTCAGTCAGGCTTTTCTGCAAAAAATCAGCTTAGTAATTTAAAAATTCTTCATCACAGAATCAATCAGGTTGGAAGAGACCTCTGGGATCATCGAGTCCAACCATTGCCCTGACACCACCATGTCAACTAGACCATGGCACTGAGTGCCATGTCCAGTCTTATGCATGACAACTCATAGAAAGAAATATACTCCCCATAAATTCAGTGTCCTCTGTAATTCTCTGAGTTTGCCTGATTTTTTTTTAAATAGTGTCAACAGCACCGTTGAACGGTGACATATGTCTGCAAGGTTGCATTAGTGTGGCTTACCTAAATACTTGTATTCGTAAAGAATTTTAATAAAGGATCTAGAAAGCTTTCGGAGAGATGATGGCTAGCATACACTGTAAAAGGCAGAAGTGGCATTCACAAGACCAACAACTGCTGGCTTAGGCAGTTGGTGCTCAGGTTGGAGTTCTGTACACAAACAAATGCTAAACCTCAGTCCAGTTTTTAATCTCAAGTTTCACAGTAGAAAAATCAGATCTAAGCTGCTAAAAAGTAAATTTCTGTACCCAGATACTTCCTTACTTGAAATTATTCTTCATGATATATTTTCACAGATAGGTCAATGAAGCCATTTCATTGGTTTATAAAGAACAAACCAATTCCAAGTGAGACATCAAATCAGAGACTAGAGCTTAGCACTACCACATGTCTAGAGTTCTCAGGTGTCTTTGGTGATTTTTTTCTTTTTCCCCCTCAGAAAGGTTGGTTTTGGGGGACTGAGGAAATCTGCCATCTCTAAGGCTTGCAGGTTCAAACAGCACCATTGAATCATTTATGGCCACAAAAATCCCCAAGAAACAGGCATTTTGGGATATGTTGGACCTGCTGAGCATGCACTGAGCAAGAGACATGCATGTATTTGACTATGTTTGCATGTATTTACTGCACATGCAGATCTACCATCCTGGACATAAAAGTACCAGTTCTGCTTATGTCCTAATAAAGAACTGAAACTTCTGTCCTAGGTCTTTCCTCTCACTGGAATAACAGGTTGTGGTTTTGTAGAGGTTTTTGTTTTAAATTCAAAGGCTTTAGAGAAGATGGCTAGACATTTTTAACGCACTTGGCTAATAATTAGTGTCAGGTTGTGCCAGCCTTGCACAGAGAAACACTTCTCAATTTTAAGAAAATTGAAATGCCACTTAGAACAGCACAACATGACCCTAGTTTAATTACATTGTGGTAGTTCTGATTGTAGGACACAGTCTTCTTGTTTCCATACACAGATGCTAGAAGATCAGTATTTCCAGGCTCACTCAGTGTACAGGGGCCAACATCCCCAGTCCTCATTTGCTATATGTCCTTATGCCGTTCCTTCATTAGAGATAATATGCTCCTCCTGAAATCAGCATCCACATGCTTAGTGGGCTGTGAGTTACACAGGTGGATCAGCGTTCCTATGAATATAAGGATCCCATTTATACCTGCTTCTAAAAGAGTTAGCAGGTTATCCTGCACTCTGCTTCTGGAGCTCTGCATGATGAATTCGCATGGTCTGTAGAGTCAGATCAACTGAAAAATGAACATGAACTTAATGCAGTTTGGCCTTGGGGAATCAAATGGCTGCAGAATCTGACATAGTCATGGCAGGCTCATGTTCTGTTGTCTGCTTATTAAAAATTCTAGTTCCCAGTCTAGGATCAGTCACAATTCATCTTGGCTGACTTAGCAGATGGGAGTCTATTAAGTGTTCTGTAATGAAAGCCTACTGTGAAAATTAGTTTGATATTAAAATTGTTTTGAAGAAATCGAAGTTAGATTTTTTTCCACTTTAACTTATCTGCTTATTGGAAAAGAGACTGGTATAATTAGTGTAAAGTCCTGCAATCATGAATTTTCTGATGCAGTTCTGTTGAAAAATACTATTGTCTCTGTTACAGTTGAACTGAGTAACTTGATAAATATAACAGTACTGAAGATTTGTCTGTGTTGAAAGGGTTGGGTGTTTCTTTTACAGCATTTATTGATTATGAATGTATAAGGCTAACATATGGAATAGCTTCAGTCAGCAGTGCATGAAAACACAGCTCAGGAGCAGAGAAGCAAGCCTGTGGGCCATATGTGCTATATTCTAGCCTGACGGTAAATTGTGTTGCAATGCTCATGTTCCACTTACATCTGAAGATGACTTAAAGGGTAGAGAGTTAAGTCTTTTTAGGAGCAATTTAATAGCAGCTAGATTTTACTGGATATTTGGGGGAAAATAGGAGGCATTGAACAATTTCAGGGAAGCAAAACTTGTGTGGGAATTTTGTCAAAACTGACAAAGGGTACAGATATTTGAAGTGTGGGAGAAAGGAGACGGAAAAGTAGATGAAGAAAGGAACCTGAGGAGGAGTAGGCGCAGGAAAAAGGCCTTGCAAAATAAAGTGAGTATATCAAATTGAGGCTGGTAAAACTCTTAGGTTCACCTATAGTTTGCAAAAGCAGGGCTCAAAAGATCATTTGGCTGTAGAGAAGCATGCAACATTACATGTTTGTCGCCAAAAGAAGCTAACAGCCCCCCCCCCAACCCACAATCCCTTCAGACCACTGTGCATGTTAAATGAAAAACTGTCAGAGAGCTTGTTTTGCTCCCACTAGAATGCTATTCAGCTTGTGAATCAAGTACATATGTAAAGCAGTTCTTTAAACACAGCCAGGAATATTATACTGGGTATTTCACTTTATCACCATGTTTACAATTGTGTACCACTTCCCATTTTTAATGATAATTTAATTGGTCTCTCTGCATGGGAAGAAAGTATCTTTCTACACAGGTGAAAAGATGTAGAAATGTTAAGTTCCATAAACCTCTCTGCAGCTGTCTGAGATTAGGTGCAAGGAGTTCAGGAGAAAGCTAATGACTATAATGAGCACTGATTATAATAAATTCCAGCTGTAAGCCAGTAGTCCTGTTTCTAGGAGCAGAAGAGATTGGTTCCCCCATGCATACTCCTTTTTGCTGCCACATAGAAATGCAGCATGTGTTTTCTGGAGATTGTTTTTCTTTTCCTATCAACACTGAGCTGAGGGAGGGAAACTTAAGAAAAATAAAGCAAAACCATTATTGAAAGCAAAACATTTTTATTGAGAACCCTGTGTAACACGGCTCCTTAATCACTGATCTTGACAACACTGATGGAGCTTTAGTGGTGCACTGTACAACACAAATCAGCATTTGCTTGTCTCAGCAAGATAAAATTACTGAATGCTGAGGAGAGTAAAGAAGAATACAGCACTGACCCCTGCCATGTTCTCAGGAACGCTTCTTTTCCACCCAGTCCGAAGCTGAAAAATGCACTTGGAGTGATACAGAAGTTTAACCTAACTCTCCACTATCAAGGAGGGAGCCAAGACACCAGAAGTAGGAGGCAGTCTTACACCAAGCAGAGGAAATGACCTGTTGACTCAGTTGAAGCCTTTATTCATAAAGTGCCTCTGGATCCAGCAAATCATTGATTATTCCTATCTTCACTTCAGAGGACATTGGAGTAGTGTTAGATAGAAATCTAGTATTTTCTCCAATTTCAAGAGCATCATTAGTAACTGATCTGTGAATATTAGCTATGTAACCTTCTAACACCATAGATTTCTTGAGAAAATTAGGAAAAGTATTAATCCCTGCAGTAGGTGACTCAGAGGTTTCTGCACAGTAGACTGAATAGCAGAACACATGGTAAAAATTTGGTATCTATTGCATTTCTCAAAAAACATTCAAGTTCTGTTTTTGTTCTTTTAAAATCTGAATACATTGGGTTCAGTTAATTGTCATCCACATAGATAAACTAACACCTCTGTAGGTGAAAAGACAGAAGAGTTTGGACCTGTGGCCATCAGGAACTAGCACCTTGCTGTGTGATGCGAGACAACTTAGAAAAAGCCTAGAACTATTTTAGGTTTTAAAAGATTCAGGTTATGCTAAACCTAATGTAAGACTAGAGTATTCTAGGAAGCCTGAGAGATATTTTGAAACAGTGGAAGAAAACTAGGCTACCTTGGCTGTTCTAATATTTGAATTAAAATACAGCTGTTTGTTTCCTTGACAGAAATGTATGTGCAGCTCCATAGAGAATAATTCTCAGACTTATGCTTGAAAACTCTGTTTAGTAATTCAGATGTGTTGGTACAGTTGTAGAAGTTACATTTCGTAGTTGAAGATGGTATAATCAGTGCACATTCAGTCTGCAATTCAGAGGCTAAGAATAATAAATTCTGCCTTTTTAGTTTAATGTGATCAGTACTTAGTTTTCTAAAAAGTAGTGCTTGACTGAGAAGATGGAAAAGGTAAGGAGGCCAACTAGGATTGTAACTGTCATGCAGAGATTGCTTTGCAACTTTAGTTTCCATAGCATTAGGATCAGCCTTGCCTTTTTTATTGAAAAAACAGGCTTATTTTACCTCCATTGGGAGCATGTGCCTCAATTTCAGTGTACAGGGGTAAAGCACTGTCTTCAGTCATGGCCTCAGACTGAATCAACTGAAAACCAGTTTCCTATGTCCTTCTAGTATGTCAGTGCTAGACATGCTGGAGAAGAATTCCTTTCTCTGTTTCTTACCACCTAGGCTCTTAAAAGTTTCCAGTCTGCCACTCTTTATTTGAAGTTCTTCCTTCACACTCCCTCCCATAGTGCATATGCTGCACTATCACATGCCGCTGTTGTTGGGGGAGAACTGCAGCTGCTGTCATTAATGCTGCCCAGCTGATAACCATTTCCTTGGAGCCCTCAGAGCCCCTAACCTGGCCATTTCCCCACAGCTGTTGTAGCTGCCACACATCAGCCATCCCTCCCTTTCTGGTCTCGTGCCCTGTCTAGCCACTGGCTTTTGGAGTGCGTCCGAATGGCTTCCTGCAACATGCACTGTTATACAATATCTAGCACACAGTGGATTTTTTGCAGGTAAGATTTATGAACATTCAACTACTGGAATTTATGAAAGGATATCACTGCAGTGATACCACTTAAGGCAGTTTCAGGGCCTGGATACTAAACATTCTTAGATGTGGGTGGAAAATCTCCATAACACTGTCTGGCTAAATGAAGGGTTCTCATCTCCATATGCTTTAGGAAAATCTGAGTCATGAGTTTCAAACCATGCTTGTGTTACATGCTTTGCACTTCTTTATCCTCACTGCAGCTATACTGTAGTGACTTGTGCGCAGGGTCTACTGCACTGTAAATCTCTTCAGTGTTATTTAATATGGGGAACATTTCCAATGACTAGTGGACTAAGGCCACTGCAGATGAGAAAAGTTCTTTCCCTAAAAGATACTAATTTGTTCTGTTCTTGACAAGAAATAACTTTCAGTTAAGACAGATGAGGTATCTAGTTCTTTCTTGCATTGCCATTCAAAAATATAATTTTTGTAGCACTCAGTCTTAACTTGTTTTAGACATGTTTCTGTAGTGTGCTTATCCATTCCTGATCTGGACATACAAGCAACTTAACTTGCTTGTGGACAGTTTTTTTGCAGCCTGTGCAGAGTATTGCAGTGTTGTGACTAGATTGCTATTTTAATCCAGTGTAAAATAAATCTTGTTTATACTGCAATCACAGTATAGAAACATCCTTAGTTTGCAGTAAGTAGAGCTCACTAAATCAGAGGCAACACTAGTGGGCAGATGGCTTGGTGTTCTGAGTTTCTTATAATTGACTCCAAAGTAAGAATTGATAGCTAGTTTATTAAAGGGATCGAAGTGAGCATACAGTTCGTATTGAGAAGGTCTTGTAAGTCTGCTAGTTCTTCTAATAGTGAGAAGGTGCAAGTAATCACTGGGAAAGTTTTGCCTTCTCTGATTTTCTCGTTTAAAACTTCACTTCAGATATACTATTTACTTCAAAGCTTTCTGTCAAGACAAATTCTGCAAGGTATCAATAACTAAGAAGAGCTTCACATACTGGGTTCCTTTTATGTCTCTTCCTGTAACTAACATGCATCTCTGCTTTGTATCTCAGAATCTAGAATCCCTGTTTCAGGGAGAGCTTAGATTTGCCATGTGGTGCCATTGCACTAATCCATAGATGCATCAGATTCCTGGATTTATCACAAACTAAGGTTTGGGGTTTTTCCTTGTGATATCAGAAATTCTGCAGGGATATCTGTGAGGTTTTAGGTTACAGTGACAGGATATTTTTGATAAATTCATAATGCCTAGGAAATTCATCTCTATATAGCTCCTCTAATCCTCTAGCTCCGTGCTAGTTTTAGTGCTCTATACGTGCACATAAGACTTGGGAAACTGGTTATGTCAAAATGATCACGTGGTTGGCTGACATGCCTTTGTTATGTGCATATAGTAAAGCATGCAGTTGTGTGGTGCATTTCAGAAGTCTATGTCTGAGCTCAGTTCACCCCAATTAAGTAACTGCACAGGTCAAGCTTATCATAAGCGTACACCAGTGAAATACACAGAGAAACATATATACTGAAAGTATGTTGTTCCCCCATCCAAATCACACAAAGCAGATCAGTTGTCAAGCGTGTCTAGATTTATGTTTTCTGTATTTTGACTATTTTTGTTGTACAGTACATATAATCTCTATTTATGTAGAATCCAGTATTTAGACAAAAATGTAATTTAAATTAGCGCAAGTATTTAGTGCAAAGAATTAATGAGCTTTTATTGTAAATGTGTCTTTTTCCTGGCATATAGATTAGATTGTTTGAAAAACAATCTTGCAGAGGGATTTAGATAGATTGGAGCATTGGGAAATGATTAATGGGATGACATTTAACAAGTGAAAATGCCAGATTCTGCACCCGAGCTGGAGGAATGCTGGGCACAAGTATGAATTGGGAGAGGAGTGGCTGGAGAGCAGCCCTGCAGAAAGGGATCTGAGGGTGCTGGTTGGCAGCAGGCTCAGTAGGAGTCAGCAGTGTGCCTTGGCAGCCAAGAGGGCAAACCGCATCCTGAGATAGTCTATTCTATTCTAAAAGAATTATTTTGTTTAACAATGGGACATACTTAATGGCATCCAGCTAGTAAGAGCTAATAAACCAGGGAGTGATTTTTTTAATAACTTTTTTAATAGCAGTGCATTAACCTTTAGTGCCCAATGTGACTGCCAAGTTAATAGAATTATTTTCCTTTCATTTTGGTAAGAGCAGGTCAGATTCTAAATGTATGCTTTCAGTATACATTAAAGAAATGCCTAAGCTGAAAATTGAAAAGAGCTCCTGTTTACTGCATAGTGATCAAAGCATGACCCCTTACTGGCAAGAAGAAGTTGTTGAAAACTAATTTCAAGGTTCAGAACTAATTCTCTGTCAAATTGACAGAAGAGATCCTACACTAGAATATATTTAGCATAAATGTAGAACCTTCTCTTTATCTGTTCCTTTCAGTGTGCAAGTTATTAGTTTGATTTCATGGTTCCGTAACATGAGCATTTTAAAAGTTAGCTGTCTGTGAATCTGGTTTAAATATCTACAAACACATCCTTTTACCAAATAAATGTATCAGTTTGTTTCTTATTAACATTACTGATCTCTACTGATGACCTTTTCCTGAATGTGTGTTTTTCCATCTTCCCTACAGTAATTGCTTAGAAATGATTGTCATATAAGGAGTTGGCTATGGCAAACAGGAAACATCAAAGCATTACAGCCAGCATGCTGGATCACAGAGTGAGAGCTTGCCCTACTTCATCTCACAACAGGGAGCCTGAAAATGAAGAAAGTGACCTTCCTATTGAAGATTATGCAGCAAAGGAGGCAGAACTAGCAACTGTCAGACCAGGTAGTCCTACACCTGTGGAACATGAGTGCAATGATCATAGTGGAGATGGTGACTCCAGCTCAGACTATGTGAATAACACCTCTGAGGAGGAGGACTATGATGAAGGTTTGCCAGAAGAGGAGGAGGGGATCACGTACTACATTAGATACTGTCCAGAGGATGACAGTTACCTGGAAGGAATGGACTGCAATGGGGAGGAGTATGCTCACCATGAGGAACACCATGTTGAAACAGATGAATGTCAGGAAGCTGTAGAAGAATGGGCTGAAGGTAAAATTCAGCACCAAGATGAAAATGAGGTGACACACAGGCAAGAGTGGCAGGAAGGTCAAGATAATGGCGTTCAGATTTTGGAGGATGAAGTGTCATCTTTGGAGATTCAAGACCAAGAAGAAAACATACAGTATTGTCAAAGTGAAGGTGGTTATCCGGACTATTACCCAGCAGAGGCTAATGGGAACTCACAGGGATACCATTCTAGAAAAGAGGATGCAGAGCTGGAAGAGCAGGAAGAGGACATTGACCAGATTGTAGCAGAAATCAAAATGAGTATGAGCATGAGCAGTATTAATAGTACAACAGAAATGAGTCCAGAGCACACTGGGACTGAAAACATGGCACATGACTATAAAGAGACTTGTTCAAAGGGAGAAGCTGTTCACAGTGCTAACAGGCATGAGGGGAGGCCAAAGTCACTGAATATCCCATCTGCCTCTAAGCACAGTGGAGATGTGCCTAGAGGTTTTAAAGCAAAGTCAAGAACCCCAGAGGACAGACAGAAGTGGCCACAGGAGCAGGTATGAGGTTTGCTGTTTAATCAGACTGTCAGAGGCATTATGCAAATGTTAGTTATTTGTTCCAACCAGAATTAGAGAGCAATATTTTCACTTTTTTTACTCTGTATTGCATTCACAGCTACATATCACATTGTATGTTTAGAAAAAGGTGCTGAACGTAGTCAATTTAGGTAGAAAACTAGGAAAAAGGTTTTGCAGAGACCGGACAATTCTGAGTAAAACAAGGTATTCCAGATGTATGGGGCAAAACTAGTTTATTTACACTGTTTTTGTTCTGCAGTGACACACTAGATAAACTTAAAACTGGGGTCAGCATTGAAATAGTTGAAGGTTTTTTTCCATTAAGGGCTCCTGTTCCATTGCCTTAGTGGGTGATTACTTTTAATTTCTTTTGTTTTCAATAGAACATATGCCAAGGCTGGATACTGCATACGTTAAAAACAACTGCAAGAAGTGCCTGCATATTGCTGCGGTTTTGTACTAGCTGGGCGTATCTTGACCTTGATAAGAAGTAGAAGAAATAGGAGTTTTATTGTACCAGAAATCCTATTAAGCAGTTTTATCACAAGAATGGTGTAGATGTCAATTTAAACCATGCGTGATCTTTTCTTGTTCTAATGCTGAGTGCCAGAAAAAAAGAATCTGAGAATGAAGCTCAAGCTTCTCTAGAGGAACAGAGGTGTGAGCTTTTCTTCTTTTTTTCAAGTTTCACATTGAATGTGCTTACTCCCTTAGAGAGAGATATCTAATTCCCTTTGCTCTAATGTCAGTTTAAAGCTTTGACTTTGCATCTCTGAAATTATATGCAGCTCAATATTAGTTACCTTCTGCAATGAACAGAGATCTACCTAAAAGAGGTAAAGCATAACATGTATTTCGATGACACACTAGTAAGGATAAGTGAATTATTTTGCCTTATCTTTAATTAAAATGCTTTATTAAACTTCAGAGGTATGGTTACTGTTTCAGCTTCATCAAGTCTATAAATATTTTGATTTTCTATAGTCAAGCGCCCCACAGATAAACAGTTTAACCTAGATTATTCCATTAAAAACAGACATTAAAATGTCAATTTCTCTGAGAAACAGCAAAAGGGAATCAAATGTTTAAGTATATGCTGATGAAACAGGTTGACCTTTATTATAATCGTGAACAAAAAAAAAAAATCTTAGAAGGATATATATATATATATATATATATAAAAGCTTGCTTGTATGAGACTTTATCTGTAAATATCTCTAGGGAAGTGCAGAAGAGGATTTGCACTAGACAAGCCTGAGGGAAACCTAGAACATGTTTAGAGTGTATATTTGCTCTAAATACTTACTGCTTAGCACAACTTTTATTTCTTGCAGGTTTTCCATGCTTACATTATTTAAGAAAGGCATCACATCTATGAAGTTGAAACTGAATATTTTGGTCATTTTATGACATAACTCAAATTTAACAGCTTCCTCAAGCTAGGAGTCTCCCCCACCCCCATTTGATATCTTAGTCATCTCAGGCTGAGCCAATTATTAATGTATCTGACACATGAAGAAATTTTCTTTTTTGCTTATAATTTCATTTTATATGTTTCAGCTTCATGTAAAGAAGTTGAATATGGTCAGACACTCTATTGTTGTGATTCTCCTGAATTATCACAGTTTTTATTGTAAAATAAATATGAATTAACTGACTTAGGTATATCTTTGGGTGGAGTAAGGAGAAAGAGGAACTGAATGGCACATTCAACTGATACTAGCATACAGTATGACCAGGAATTTTAAATTGATGTGATGTTCCTGTGCAAAAGTAGTTGCTGTTGACTTGAAGTTTTTTTTCTTTTTGGAATGCTATTACATTTGCATAGCTTCAAGTTTAGCTAGAATATTGTTGGTTTGGCACACTAATAATCAATGAAGGAACAGGCTTACTAGGTGGAAAATGAGTTGTGTCATGTTACAGATGAGTGCTTTTACCGTACAAAATATGAATGAGGGCCTGGTCTAAATGAAAGCTTGAACCACAAAAAGCTTGTCTCCAGATCAGTTCACTGCAGCATATGCTCTCCTGCATCCTTCCCACAAAGCAGTATGGTATGGGGCAGTCCCAGCCCCACCCTGCTGCTCCCTAACAGCATTTGGAACTTATACTATTGCACCCATAAGACATCTGCAGAGAACAGGGGCATTGCCTATTATATTTTACTAATACTAAGCTAATGCTAACTCTATACAGTCAGGCAGCATAATTAAAGAATGGTAGAAGCAGTCAAGAAAAAAGTTAGCAAAATATCAGAGAGCAGCTGAAGTAATACCAAGGGAAGGTGTCTTTTGCACTAATGGTACTCATAATTAAATAATTGCTCCTCTCTAGAACCTCATATGTGGCAGAGTTTACTCTTTTCATCCCAACTAGAGTCATACTTCTATGAAATACTGGCATTGGCATGGCCTGAGAGCTACTTCTGATGAATAGGAACTAAAGATGACTATGGGACTCAACACTTGAGCATTGATAGTTTAATCAGCCCTTTGTTCTTCATGTCTCATTTACTTAGATTTCAGACTGCAGACTCCTGAGTATGCTTATTCTCTCCTACTCTATTCAAACACATCTATTTACCAACAATAAAAGATAAAGTTTTTAGCAGCATCAACACCCTACCTTCACCTATACCCTTTTGAAGAAACAGGGATTTGCCATTATCACCATTAAGATGGAGGACCTTAGAGGGAAGTCTGCTTTTTAATGGTGCTGCCTGTGACACATGAATCCTGTTGCTTCTCATTTCTCGATCATGCTTTCATATCATTGCCATACATTTGAGAACCTAACCAAAGATGCTCATACAAACTCCCCTGGTAAGGACCCACGAGCTTCTGCAGTGTTAGTCTCATTTCACAACTTTGATATAGGCTATGCCCTTATACTTTTTCAGCATGGACATCCAGAGGCAGATAAAATACCACTAACAAAAAATTTGTGAAAGAAAATTTTACAAAGTCCTCTTTTTTTTATCTCAGTTTGTTCTCCAACAGTTTTGCACGCATCAGTGCTGCTACTGTGTTTTGTCTACCTGTGCTAGTAGAGCTCAGTATTGACTGAAATACTTGAGGTTTATTCCCTTCTCTTGGCACATGCACAGTGCTCTTCTGCTGTTAAGAGCCCAGATCCAGGAGTCTTTTGTCCATAAAAGAACAGTCTGAAACAACTAAGATGATAGACATTTTAGAAAACCTGTATCTTAGGGATGTCTTACTGGAGTTTAGTCTGAGTATTATGGGATGCATTTGATAGAATTGGTGGAAAACACAAACACGTGTAAATAAAGACTATTAAAAAAGCTTGCTGCATTCTCCCACGTGTTCTAGGCAGCTGTGGAGCAGAAACATTAAATACTTATTACTGAGTGACTGTTCCCAAACTTAGCAAGTGTGAGTACTTACTGAAAAATCCTAAACAGTCCCAACATTCTCAAACAAAACCAGTTTCTCTGTGCTAGTTGGCTGAATCATGGCTTTTTAGCACTAAACTCCTGACACCAGGAGACAGCAAAATCAATGCCTCTTACTTAGAGATGAATTAGTGACAGAGCCTTCTCCGGGAAGTTTAAAGCAGAAGGCAGCATCCACTCCAAAGTACATCCACATAAAAATGCACCGCTCAGCACAGCTATTTCTCCAAAACTCTTATCATGGCTTGTTCTCAATTTTAAATATATGCAAGGACAAAAAACCTCTTAGTTCTTTAAGATAATAAAAATCAATTGGTGATTGTTGTAAACTTTATTGAAACTGGATAGAGTATTGAAATTCTTTTGTGGAATGCTTAGGTCTCTAAAGTTACTTTGACTCTTCTTTTCACAATTCCAGTTCTGTACTCTGACTTGACTTGCTTACTTGGAACTGCTCCTTTCTACAAATATTTTCCTCTTCACTTCTGACATGTGCTAGCACACCTCTAAATTAGCACATAAGTAATGGCATCTTTGTCAAAGACTAGAGTGTGAAGTCTGGCCTTTTTTTTCTGTGATCCAAATCAGAAATCCTTCAACTTGCCTCATTCAGATTCTATCTTTGTAAGTGTATCCTGCTGGGTCAAATTGCTCCTATCGACAATAGCATGTTACTGATGTTACGATAACTAATGTCGTAGCTCAGTAAGGGTGCATTAAGCCATTCCCACTACACATCACCAGCATCTACGAGAGAAGTTATTTCAGTCATGTAGTTTAATAGGAGTAGTACCACCATAATAGACTTGTTACTAGGTTACCATCTATTGATTCAAAAAGATGTTTTACATGCACATTGATGTGTCTCTATAAACATAGTAGTGCTTAAATATCAGGAGGACACATGGTCCAATGATAAACTCTCTTCAGAAACCAACAGAAGATCACAGAAGATGAAACTAGAAACTGAAGCTTTGTCCTTAAGTGACAAACATAACAATACCCATCTGCTTTACCTTTGTTCTAGGGAGAGAGACGACAAACCTGGATGAAAAGTCTATTAGACCTGTTGGTTTACTTGGGCAATAGGTAACGTAATAATCTAGTCAACCTACCACAAAACATCTCTTTTTCAAGAAGGTTTTTTTTCTTCTTGGAGCCTACCACAAGGAACCTTTTTCAATTAGAACCTACCACAAAACATCTCTTTTCCACAAAGCTTAGTAGTGTGCAAGATGAGTTTCAAAATGCATAAGCCAGTACATTCGTTTCTGAACACATTATTTGATAATATTTGAACAGTATTGCTAGTAAAGAGATTGGCAGGTATGGATCATAAACCTCATTATTCAAATATTTAAACATTTACCTTGCCACACCTTTGAGCTGCACTCAGTGCTTGCTTACCAACTCTTTACAAAAAAAAAAAAAAAAAGGGTTAACAATTCTGAAAAAAATACTCTTTCATTCCTCTCTCAGACATATTATTCCTCTGAATAAATCAAGAAAGGGACTGACCTGCTGGTTTCTAGTAGAACGTTCTCCGGCAGGGAAGTCCTTCATCAGCACTGAGCACCCCAGCAGCATTCAGGATCCCAGGTGGCAGCTTGGAGGAGGACAATGTTGCTGAGATGAGCTTTTGACTGAAAAGCTAAACAGCTTACACTGGAGTAAACAACCAGTAGTACTAAGAAACGGCAGCATTCAATCATTACCAGCCCTCACCTCCAGCTAAGAGGGGCTTTATGCTGCAGGAAGGGGTGATTATAAAGGGGGCCTGATTGGCTAGGAGGGGCCCTGTGAGATTGGTGGGAGGAGGGTGACCCAGGTGGCCCCAGGCCTAGCAATTAGCCATCAGGACAGGGCTAGACAGGGCATGGGTAGAGCTGCAGGCTTATTTCTGAAAGATGTGCACAGATGCTTCGGCGACCTCAAATAAGTAGAGTCTGGTTTTCCTCTCAGCCTACAGATGGCATTTTCTGCTGTCACACATTCCTTCACGTGATGCTGGACACTGCCTCTGTGATTGCTCAGAGGCAAAAGTATTAATAACACTACACCTTTAATATTTTAATATTTTTATATCTTTCCTTGGCAGAATCTGTCCTCTTATCAGAATCTTATCCTAGGATAAGAGGCTTTTAACATAGCTGTACCTCTGTGTTAGTGTGCAGTCAATTCCAGATCTAGTTTAGCTTTAGCTCCTATTCTAAACTGCAAGTTAGAGTATGAAGTGTTTATAATACCTTATGGTTCCCTCAAATGTGATTTTTCTAGCTATCATAACACTTAAAACAACAATATAAATTGGAAACTCTGTAAGAAACATGAAGAAAGCAAGCATCAAGTATGATAATTTATTTGACATTGGTCAGATCACCTGGGAGCATGAACTAACTTCCAGCCCACGCTGAATACCAGAATTTATGTTTTCTAAAAATGATTCCGTAAAGAAGCTCCAAAACAGTCGCTTCATCCTTGGCATAGAAGCATCCCCTTCCATACGTACAAGACTAGACAGTTTGTAACTGTGTACGGGAGATACAGCCATGCCTGCTCTGCATAATTCTGTCCTTGGACACTGTAAGTCTGATGGATAGAAAGGGAAGCCTTTCTCCCTGTACTTTCTGCCCTTTCCTTCTGGAATACCATGTTAGCAAACATCTCTTTAGCATGAAGATCTCAACCCTGATTTTGTAAAGGGTCATTGTAACAGCCCACACATTTGCAGATGAATGTTGGGCACAGAAAGTCTCAGACAGGGACAGCTCCCCTTACTGGCTACTCGATATTTCATGCTGCTGCTGAAGGGACGCAGGGTGTGCTACACTCCAAAGCTGAGAAGATCTCAAAAATGTAATATTACACTCTGCTTAGTTTGGAGGAACTGCTCAGTGACACCCTCCCTGCCCCATCACAACACTTTTAAAGAACAAAATGTTAATAGATCAGCCAGAAGTGGAACATATTGTGTGCACAGATGTGCATAAAAGAAATGGAGGCATTCTTTGTACCTGAGATTCTACCTAATTAGTCTGGGGCTCCTAAACACATAGGTGAAACACTGGGGGAAAAAAATTGGCCTTCATGTACAGACACCACCTAGTAAGTAAAAAACATTTATTATATTCTGTGTAGAGGTGATGTGGTTGATCCCAAGTCATCATGTATTCTGCACAGACTTCTCTTTGGAACCCAGCCGATACACAATAACAATATATACTACATATGTGACACATATATACTATATGTGACTAGGAAACAATAAGCAAGCAAGGCTTGTTTATATTCCTAAAATCGTGAAAATAGGAACTCCAGTAAATTACAGATATGTAGAAAACAAAAATGACATGTCATTCAAGTGTTTAGTCATATTTTATATTAAGACCATATGGAATTATATAGTCTTAATATAAAATATATATATTTTATATATAAATGATATATATTTTATATATAATATATATTATATATATATTAAGGTGATGTGGTTATATATCACATATATATATAATATCACATTATATATAATATAAAAAAATATATAATTAATATATGTAAATTATATATTAAGATATATATTAATATATATAATTTATATAATATATAAATATATATTTTTATATATATAAATATATATATTATATATATATGCAGCTATTACCGAAGAGCATGATTTGTATTATGATTCCCCAGGGCTAAGTCCATTGACATGTAAGATTTGTGACAGAGACATGTTTCAATAACGTTTACGGCACCCAGGGTACACTTACTAAACCAGTCAACCAATTCTTTCTTTATATGCAGGTGCATTTTCAGTTCAGTCAAGTGTGCAGTAATCAGAGCTGACAAAGCTTTAAAAGTATTGACATTCTTTTGTACATACTGGAGTCAATAATTTGCTATCACATAATGTATGATTATTATGCTTGTTTTATTAAAGCCCTCGAGATATCTGTTTACCTCATTAATATATTTCACTGCACGTCAACACATATTGCTCCATATTAGCTTAGCCATGAAACATGATTAGATTTGTCTTGTCTCAAACAGAATAGCATTTATAAGCAGGGATATGGTAAGCTGCTTAGCTACTACAGCCATGTAGACAGGGCACCAGTCAGTGGATCCCCAAGTCTTGGTGCTCTGTGCGTATCTCACATAGTCTTTTCTTTCCTAAAATCCTGCTTACTGCTTGGGTGAATTTTTGCTTTGTATATGTTGTCTTACCTGAGAATTAGCATTACTGAGCTAATAGCTCTGATGTGCCTGCTTCATTAGCACATTTCATTCAGCTGACTAAATATTACTCATAGGGAATAATTTATCTAGAGATGAACATGCAGACTTGCTTTGATTACAGCTACATATTGCCTTTGAACGTCAGAAACAAGGACTTACGTTCACATGTAACATTCAGGCTGACCCTCTGAAATAATGCTGGCTCAGTTTTCCATTTGCACAGCTGTTGATACAAGTTCTTATTTGTGAAGCCTTACAATGACAGGGGTATTTAGGCACTCTTTTTTATGCATAATGGGGAAACTGAGAAAAAAGGAAAGTGAAATATCCTAAACTATAAAAATTTGTTCCAGAAATCACCTTGGTTTTCCAGATTTTTAGCACTGAAACTCTGAGTCATGAAAACTTCACTTCCTTGGTACGTATGGGACACAGGCACTCCCTGTGCCAGGTGCTGGTGTTCTGTGACTTGTGTCAGGTCTGGAGAAGAAATTCTACTCCTAAGAATATCGGAACTTCAAAGAAAGAGAGTGTTCCATGGTTTAAAAGACTTAGTATTTTCCTTGTGTAAGTTTTTATATTTTCCTTTTATATTTCTTCAGAAGCCTGAACCTGTGCTGCCAGCATCCTGTAGCTCTGCGTGGCCCAAAAGGAGGGAGATGCCATGAGGTATCTCCCATGAACAGAGAATCCTATCTTCAGTGCTAGGATTCTGTTTTTCAGAACAGAGGTGGCCATTAGGACTATTTTGATTTTGTCCAGTACTGAGCATAAACACATTTAAAAATTCTGACTTTGGTTTCTGAACAATCTGAACATGTCAGTATTTGGCTTAATTTCATGGGAAAAATTTGCATTGAAATGAAATAATTTAGTTTAAATTTAAATTAGGAGCATAACTGCTACTTAATGATAATTGAAATGTATTATTTTTTACATCAAAGGAGATCTTTTATTATAATTAAATAGCTCAACATTTCAACATGAATCTCATATTTGCTAAATTATAATAGGAAATTCCAACTATTATAGCACATTATGATATTTCAGTATCAGTAATGAATATTGATTGCACATAAATAACTACATATAAATACATATAAAAAACTACACAGAAGAGCTTCATGACCAATGACTGTCGTAAAATAATGGAGAACATGGTAAATAAAGTTTCATATGTTAATGTTTTGTGATTTTTTATTAAAATTTTCTGAATGTAATTTAATCTGGTGCAAATTTTCTGACTATCTTTTCACCATGGAATTCCACTGAAATTTCTACTTTGTTTTGAAGCTTTTTAGAAAACAAAAGGATATGAAATCCTTTCTCTTTTTTCTTATAGATGTGCAATGGTTTAGAGCAGCCAAGGAAGCAACAGCGTTCAGACCTCAATGGACCAGCTGACAATAACAATACACCCGAGGTAGGTACCTTAGGCCGTTCTGCTGCCTGTCTTCCTGCGCTCAGGCTTCCACGAAGGAAAGCAGGCTCCAAACTGTCAGCTCTCTCCCTCTCACACATACATACTTAGGCTCTGTTTGTTTTCCTGAACTGACAATAAATACCACATCTGCATATTCTAAAAATGAACCTGTTGCTACCACATTCACTTTAGGTAACTGTCCACGGCATGTAGTCAAGCCTAAAATTTTCTGATGACATATAGAATAGGGAGAACATTTCAGAAATTCTGTTTTTGGATTATTGGAGAGCAAAAGCAGCATCAGAAAGAAACTGACATTTGGCAGGGGGGTGTGAAGAAAGAAAAAAAACAGACGTCAGTCTTTGAAATGAAAGGACTCCTTAATTCCCACAGGAATAATTCTCTTTAAATAACCCCTAATATCAAGCACATCATTCAGTGCTGAGGGCTCAAATGATTCACATCTTTTTGAGTGGCCTCTGTGGTAGGATGTGTCCTGGCTCAGCTGTGAAAATGACACAGTGATAGACAGACCTGCTCTTGTCACTGAAGACTGGAGCAGAGAAGACATTTAAGAATGCAGAATGAGGTTATGCTTGAGGCTAGACAAAATGAAATGAAATTCAAACTTAAAAGCAGAAGTCTGTTATCTCAAAAACATGTAACATATTTAGCCTGTAGCCTGTTACATTAATGAAGAGGCACATTTCTAAAGCCTTTTCGCATAATGGAGAAATCATCCTCTTTCCTGAAAACAGGAACGCCTGAGGAGGCTGGCAAAGGACAAGTAAATGGAAGGACTGTATCTGTTTGTTGAGAATAGAGACAGTAGCATAAAAAGAGCACTGTTGTGGCCCCTGCTGAGATTAAGTGTACTCCTACATATGGTGCAATCAGGGGCAGTTCTTTTTATGCACTGACACAGAATCTTGCTTTGTAAAATATTGGTAAATGTTCTTAATTGGGAATTTGGGATATCATTAATAGGCAATGTGTTCTATTGGGCAAACCACTGGACTAGGAATTGCTGGTTTGTATGCTGATTTGACAGCTGACTTCCTAGGTCATTTTCATGTTCTTCCCCCCAACCCCCCTTATTTTTTGTGTGATGGGATCTGCTTAAAATGCTTTGAGATTCCAGGTAAACAGCACTATGTAACAGTTAGGTTGGGTTAATTATTGTTATGTCATGTGTTTCACTGTGCTAAATAGTGGCTATGCAGAAGTTACACAGAGAAATTAGATTTTTTTATAAACAATGGCCAGCTGTTTAAATATAATATGAATTCAGGTTGTGAAAATGATTTTGTTACAGCTATACCATTTTTATTTTTCAACAGACAAAGAAAGTGTCTTCATTTCCAAGTTTTGTTGATGGTAAGTTTTACATCATTCCTAATTAAAAAGTAGGATGAAATGGAAGCAAATGCTTTAATATATTTTAAAGATCGCTGTTCTAAAAAACAGTCAAACCTAAGAGAATACAGCTGAAAAGTTTTACGTATTGAAGTATTTAACATTTTCATCCCCCCCCCGTGGCAATTGGAGCCTGGTAGTGATAAAAAGGAGGAGCAGATAGAGCTGTCCGAAGGGTTAAGGTGAAGATGGAGGCAGCTACAAATGTGGAAGGGGGTAAAAAAGGTCGTAACAGTGGGCCCCAGCAGGGTAGAGATTTATGAAGGTATAAGAGCACCCTGTTCTTCATGGCCTAGTGCAGAGGAAGGAGCCGTTTAACTGTTCAGAGCAGTCCCTGTATCACTTTGATGTGATGCCCGTTATTGCACTCTGGGAATCTCAGTTGTTGGCACAAACTGAAAAGTTCTGATCTGACAAAAAATCGGTAATCCAATCCTCTGTCTAGGAGAACCATGCTTTCGTATGTTTCTTCCATCTCCTTTGCACTTCTATTATGTACTTTCTGGTTGGAGAAAAATAAGTCCATTTATTAACACAAGAAGGTGGACAGAGATAAAATGGGGTTATACTGAAAAACATTATCATTCTCTGATTCAAAGACAGCTGGAGAACTTTGTATGGGGAAAATGCATACAGCTCTTCCTGCAAAGGAAATGTCTACACTGCAAAGTGAGAAGGGACAGTAGGAAACTTCTAAGGATCTGACCCCTTAGATCTGCCATGAACACACTTTTCCTCACAATGGAAACTAGAAATGAATGTTAAAAACTTGATTTCTAATGCCATTCTCAACTCAGGGAAAACTTACTGTGATTTAGAATAATGTTAGAATGTTCATCGCATTTTTCTTCTATTCCCTGATCTCATCAGCTTGACTAGCAGCTTCTGCTTTTAGTCATTTCCTTGAAGAGCCATAGCAAAAGGAATGTTCAGAGATTGGCCCTTTTACACAGATTGACATCTGAAGGAAATTACACATAACACTTGGCAGGTACTGGCTAACAGGCCATAAACAGGGGTAAATTAAATACATTCCTCAAAGGTGGCAGAGACAAGAAAGGAATCTGATACTTTATAATAAGCACCTACTGATTGTATATTGGACAACTATAATTGAGGCCAGCATGAGCAGAGCTTTAAAACAGACTAGGAAATTCACCCCTCACAGTGCTTGCAGACACAACTGCACATTTTAATTTTATTGGGATAAAAAGGTTATGTCTTTTTCTTTTCTTACCAATCAGGTCACTACTCTGTTGGAAAGGGGTCAGTATACTCTTTTAGATTGCATAATACTTTTTTTTTTAGTTCGATCATTTTGCTTTATCTGAGTTTTTTCTATAGTCGCACAGTATGTGAGGATAAACCATCTATTAGGCTTTTTCTCTTGCAGGTATTATATGGCATTGTCTAATACAAATAAATATGTAGCTTACTAGGAGCTTATGATAGCTAACATGACTGCTCTCTGAATTAAAAGAAAAACACAATTTTAATTATAAATTTGTATGTAGAGTCTCAAAAGGAACAGGACCCTACTGCACATAAGAAAAGATTCTGCCAGCTAATACTCCCTGTTCTTCCCTGAGCTTTGATGGCGATACCACAACCATATTCTGATTATATTAATATTCAGCTTTCAGGCACTTAACTTTCAGCATGACTCCTTAACTACAGTTGCTATACCTATATATCTATGAATACATAATATTTTTCATATGCCATGTGGACATAAGAACAAATTAGGTAACAGGCACAAAACATATTGGAAATATGTCCTTTTGCTATTATAATTGTTTCAGTAGTAGTACCACTGCATGCTTGTAGTGGTAATTAGGTGCATGTTCAGGGGTTCTGGCTTTTTTGCTCTCTGTATTTGTCCTGTCACCATAAATCTCATTTCCTTGCACAGTCACAACCACAATGAAGTAAAGAAATCAGCCAACATATGGAACTTGTAGATAGGCATTCTGCAAGGTGACATATGCCCTGTGTCCATTTACTCCTTACACAAAACCTGCTGCAGTTCCACGCACCCTGAGGTCTCAGTGACTTCATGGAGTATGGTGGTTCTCGGCAGGAAGTTGAAAGTACTTCTGTGCTCTGAGCACAGTCTCTAAATACTGTCTGAATCCTTGGTTTACACATGATTTTAGATAAATACAAAAATATGTTCCTAACAGATTAGTAAATTCGGTTATGCTGAATTATTGAATGAGTATGTTTTTCTTATTTTATGAATACAAAAGATAATTTAAAAATGTTTAGACCTAGTCTGCTTAGTCTAGAATATGTTTATACTTGTTGCATTAAATAGATCAGCAGAAAACCAAGTAATCTATTACATTGATAAGATAGTGCAGAAATTTACAGTTAGATTTTTCAGAAACAGTTCTCTAACATTTAAGCACCAATACTCAACATAAAATGCCAATTTTTGTTCACACTGAACTAATCTTCAAGTTTCAAATCTATTTCTTTCTTCTTCCCTTCCTCATCAGTAAGTCTTACGCATGCTTACAGTCAAGGGCATGCTTCAGCGCTCTGATGAGCTGGGACCTCAGCCAAGTCTGCATTCTTATATTATTTAAAGCAGTTAGAGATAAGGGAAGAAAACACTCAGGTAACCCAGTTTGACCCTGGCAATTTTCAATACCATTCCGTCCTTCCAACAGATGTCTTGCTTTACCTGACAATTGCTTACATTGCCTCCATGATGGGAAATGTATGTTGGAAATGTTTTCTGCCCAACATGCCTTTTTTTGTTGTTGTAGGGTTTTTTTTCAGTGTTATCCGTTGCTATAAGCATTTTATACATGCTGTGGTTTTAACATGATGTTGCAGAATTTGTTTCTAGTGTAATGATTCTGCAAAAAAATAACTTTTTAATGCTATGAAGAGATGATGAAACCGTATCCAACCAAAAAACCCCAATCTTTAAAGAATCCAAATAAATAAAATTAGGATAATAAAATTGCTTAAAACTTTAGGTTGTTTACATGTTTAAGAAGTCTTTCAGACAAATTAGTTAAAAACACCATTGCTGTCACCAAACAGCCAAGACATGAGAAGAATTTGTTGTTTCCTTTCTAACACTTATTAATTTCACAGACCCCTAAGATATGGTGGGGATTACTGTTTCATGCTCAGAGATGCTAGCAGTGTACACGTAAAAATAGATCTCTCAACATGTCTTTGAAAGGAAGGTGCCTTTGACATAGCCTACCAATGACTTGGAAATCAAGACAAAAATGTCGTGCTCAAAGAGGTACAAAGCACTGATATAACCAGAAGTGTGCCAAATTCTACGTTCAAGAAAATAATTGAAGAGAAAACAAGCTTTCCTGAGTTCAGCCAGAGTTTTTGGGGTGGAAGGAAGATAGATTAAGGGACTGATATGTTTTAAATAACTAGCACAACTTTTTTTGTTGACAAATCCTGCAGACTCTTAGAATTTTGGTCTTTCTTTGATGTAGTAATAACTGTATTAGAATTTGTACCAAGAATTTAAATTTTACTTGTCTTCAGACACACAAAATATTTCAAGAAAATTAATCTAAATTAACTACTAAAGTAGGTTAGTTAAACTGATTTAAATACTATGTGGGTAAGCGTATTTCACAGTTAAAGCAAGCTTGATTCAATTTAGCCTGATTTACTTAGCCTGAAATGAATGAAGGAAAACAAAATTAAAGCCACTTTAATTTTGAATGAGCTTCTTGCTGCAGGTATCCAATAAAGTTTTGCTAATTTAACATTAAATTCACATCTTTAATTAATTTCCCTCCTTGCTGTCCTTGAAACAAGATGTCAATATGATGCAACATTAGTATTTTGTTGCATGCTGAAACAAGTACCAGATGTATGAGACTAAGTTTTAGGCCTCTCTTTTTTAACATGAAATTTTCATACTCTTTCCACATGCTCCTTTTCCATAACTGCCTTCTGTGACTACCCTGCTATCAGAGGAAAAGGCTGTGTGACCTGTTGTGCAGATGCTATTGATTAGATCCTGAACGTTTTATTGACCTCCTGTACTGAAGCATGTTTCTCCACCTCTCAGTTTATACAATCTGTACCGGGCTGGGAACTGTATTTTCCATCAGTCTCTGAATTCAGGCCTTACACATGACTAAACAGCATCAAGAGAACTACTTTTGTTTCCTAAACTTTTTTAAGTTTCATGGTGGACCTTTGCTGAAGCAAAGTACACCTTTGTGCCCATTGTCCATCAGCATTTTTGCCAGAGATAATGTTTGAGGACTTCTACAAACATCTCAAAAAATGTGGAAACACAGATCTCTATTCAAGCAGAAGTTTAGCTCGTGCACTGTAACAGTCATACATATAAACAGTAAGACAGTTATGATAAAGGAACCTATCATCAGCCTTTCTGAAACTTGCAAATAATTCCAATGTGTTTATCAGTGCAGCACAGCAAAAATTTTCCAGTGATTTTCCTCTAGAATTCCACAATCAAACCATTATGCAATATTTTAAATACTGTATGTTTGGTTAATATTTTTGGGGGAAATAATTATAGGGAAAAACATTGTTTATTTTGCACTGGATTTCTTCACCTGTTTCATATTAGAAAAGGTATTAAAAAGCTTGTTCAAGCCTCAATATCCTTTATTCAAATTTCTCATCTCTCTACCCTCTTCTGAAAGGCAGTAACTGTAAATGTCTCATGTCAGTTCCAGGACCTTGTGAACCTGAAGACCTCATTGATGGAATCATCTTTGCAGCCAATTACCTGGGCTCTACACAGCTGCTCTCTGAGCGCAACCCTTCCAAAAACATAAGAATGATGCAGGCCCAAGAGGCAGTGAGCCGTGTTAAGGTAGGGGATTTTTGTGGTTTGTAGAATACTCTCTGATCCTTTGACAGTTGATCTCTAAGCAGTACAGGATCTGCAGCTTCAAACCTATTCTGAAGTGCACTTACGTGAGTATAGATCTAGTACTGTAAATACCGCTAGTTGCCAGTGCTTATTATGAAAATCCATCCAGCATCTCTGAGGAACAACATATAAATTATTCCAGAGTCTATTCAAAATCGTTTGGAAGCTGTATGAAGAATTCAAGTATTAAAGACAAATTGCAGATTGCAATTAGGAAATATTCCAATGGCAAAGCACATTATTTGACTGTGGTTTTCCTCCTATGTCATTAATTCCTTTAACTTACTACAAATTGTGAAGATTACGCTCACTATATTGAATTAGTACTTTTTTAGGACAAGAAGATTCATTACTATTGTGTTTGGATTTGGTGTTATTTACAGTGAACAATTTCTGTGTAAATAATGTAGCATAGACTGCTTCATACAGCTGTGTAAAAAAGTGCTTTTTTGGTTAAAAATCCAAGGATTCATAGTCAAAAGATTTCCCTGACTTCCCACGCTGTCTTTTCTCTTTCTTTGTGTGTACATCTGTCTACATTCTTTTTTTATGCTACTCCTCAGAGGATGCAAAAGGCGGCTAAAATCAAGAAAAAAGCGGTGTGTAAACTGTTTTTCTTGAATGCTGATGTTTACTTACATTTCTGTTGTACTTGTTTTCCATGGAGCGTTGTCTTTCATTATGGGTCCTCATAAAGTTGTCATTTTGGTTTCTTCTTCATTAAGTAGTAGAACACTGAATGGAATAAAATGAGCTCATTTTCTTCATTGTTCATTTGCTGGAGTGCCTCTCTGCTGCTCTTCTTCTGTTGAATACCTGTGATTTGTTTAGTCCAGATACACAGCCAATGTTATCTGGGAGATTTTTTTTTTTAATTGAATGCTTATTTTTATTTTACTAACCAAAGCAGTAAGATGTATTTCCTGTTCCTGTGATTTACTGTATATTTATTAAATTAGTGTCAATATTTAAAAACAAATAAAATAAATTTACCAGGTAGTAGCCAGAACAATTCATACAGGAGACCTTTCACTCAGTTAAAAACTATACTTCAGTCAACGAAATACAGTTGACAAAAATATCACTAAAATTAACCTTGCTCTTTTGATGGTCTTGGATGAAAGCAATGCAAGTAATCTCTGCAAAAGTATGTACTGGCTTTGTATTTTGCTAGATGAGATTTAATTAAAATAAAAATAATCTGAATGAATTATAGCTAAGCCTTTATAACTACAGAAAAGAGCAGCAAATACATCATTCTTCCTTGCACTGTTCCATCAAAGAACCAGTCTCTGACCTGGAGACTGATGCCTGCCTTTAGCACAGGGTGATACAGTCTGTGGCCATTTTATTCTGAGGCTGCTAACATGCGTGCTGCTAAATACCAGTTGCAATAAGTGCACTGTGGACAAGTACCCTGGAGGAATAATAAATAATAAATAGGTTCCTGCTGGAACTCAAGAGTATTAGGTAAGCTCTTGGATGATGCTTCAGTGAGAGGTAGCAGCTGCTTTGCCACTTCCTCTCCTGTTTTCTCACATGGGCAGAGCCAGGACTCACACTTAGGAAACCATGTGGCATTTCACTGCAATCCCACTTGCTCTGTGACCATGTTTTCTAGTGGGATATGGAACTGTTTACCTAGTAAGCAGTACTCAGAAGTTGAAGTCTAAAAGTCAGCTGATGGCTTTTTGTGATATGAGAGAAATATTAGTTCAGCACTCAGTTTGTTATTTTCTAGAAAAAAAGGAAATTAAAAATCTAAAAAAAACCCCAAAACCCACCACAGTACTGAGCACCAGCTTGCACTTTTGTGGTGAGCTCACTGAAGATGGCAAGGGCTAAGCAGCTGATGGGGGGTAAGTCACTCTCTCAATTCTCCGACTTTCTCAATTCGGGTGCCTCAAGTTCTGAAGTGCATTGATGAGACAGTGGGGAGGAAACAGCCATACTCTTTCTCTTGTTCTAGCTAAAAATAGATAATTTTAGTACTTGAGCTGTCAGTCCCACGGGCTCCGAAAATTCACTCTTACCCACAAAATCAGTTTGCTTCACTCTTTCTATGCAATAAATGGATTCTTTGCATGTATTTAGAAACACCTTTGACTAGCCATCGTTGTAGTGGTTTAACAGTGTGATCGCCTCACATCACATTACGCTCGAAGCGATCAGTGAATTTGTCATTTTAAAGACAAAATTAAAATTCCCCTTGTAACAAAGCATCTGTCTTTTAGACTTCAGAGGGAGATTCCCAGGCTTTGACTGAAGTGGATCTGTTCATCTCCACACAGAGAATCAAAGTTTTAAATGCAGACACACAGGTAAGTTATGATTAAAACTCTTCAAGAATAATGTTGAGTTAGACTGTGCCCTTATGCTATCAGTGGGAAACTTTACTGAATTTGGATAAATTCACTGTTGTGAGAATATTCAGAAAGAGCAGTGTTAGGTCTGCTGTTGCTATAACACTTGCCATTTGCCAGTATAGTGATACTGGCACTAATTTTGCTTATTTGATGTATTGGAAAATGTCTGCATGTTACTGAGATCTATAATTCAATTTAGGAAAAGATTCAAAAGTCTTTCAGAATGCATGTACCCTGTTTCTCTGAAACGGCTTCAGTACCCAAATTTACGGTCTAACAGGGAAGTCATTTGCTGCTTTGACTAAGCTATTTGTATCTTGCCATTTTTAACATTTAACCTCCATTTTTTCCATAAATCACATCTGAGCTACCATCCTCTTTGCCTAAAGTAAATTATTAACTATTCATATTAAAGAAGCATCTGGACACCACAGCAATAATCAGCTTCATCTTCTAGGAATACATATTCAATAAGAGACTACCTTCATAAGAAGGATTTTTTTTAAGGAATTTACAATTAAATACATATAATTTATACATAGATCCCAATATTGAGTATAATAATCTCACAAGATCTCTGAGACACTGATCATACTTACAGAAAGTCTTCAGATTTTCCTTCTGATGAGAGCCTTTGAAAAGGGAAATTTTAGTGACCTTTTTTGCTTTAGTTTTCTGTAAAAAACTCCACTGTATGCAGCTAATAGTAGTTGAAAAATAATAAGATCTCAACTTACATTAAAGAACAAACCATTTAGAAAGTGCTTAGTTAAGCTAAGATACAGCCAAACTAGAAAATTCATCTGGTAGTGTTTGGAAAAATGGCTGGAGCGACCTTATGCTATCCTTTCAGTGATACTCTTCCAGAACTTAGGAAGGTAATATTTAGTCTTTCTTTTTTTTAGTAGCAGAACAGACCAAGGATTATAGGTAAGTTTAACTGTCAGAAAGATATCAAAGCAGACAAACGCTTTGTAGGCAGTTTGTGAATAGAGATGAGCAAGCGTCAGCACAGATTTGTCAAAAGTAAATCATGTCAAATTAGTCGTTTTCTTTTGTGGTGGGAAATATATTTGTCCATGGCACAGAAGCAGCACACATCACCTGTTTTCTTAAATAAAGGCTTTTATCTTACATAATATTTTCTAGATTATATGATCTAGATACAAGCAGGCTAAAAAAATTTCTGAGTGTGTACTTATTTCTGATATATTGCCATGTAGATGGCAATATAAAGAGATAAAGAGCAGAGGGAGACCCACAAGCATGTTTCTTTGATGTAGTACTGTTCAATATTTTCACAAACGACTTAGAAGATGGAAAGAGAAAATGGTTATTGAACTTGTATCTTGTGTATAAGATCAGAGTTCAGAAATGTCATGGCTAACCGAAGAAGCTGAAACTACAGCAGATATTTCAGTAAAGACAAATGTAGCACTCTACATTTAGGATTTTGTTTTGTTTTCAATGAGTGTATAATTTGTTTTTCTAACAATGCAAACCACGAGGCACCTACTTCTTCCTGAAATTTAAGAGCGCGTTACTATCTTTTAATGTGCGGGTAATGATAGTATCTCCAGGAAATAGATTATTTTTCTTTTAACATAAGCAGATGTCCTTAACATGCCACTAGAACTCCCAAGAGATGGAGCCAGATGAGGAGTAGAATATCCCGTCTCACATAGGCAGCAATATTTACAATCTGCCACCCATAAATCATCCTGATACTGCATTTCATCTATGATAACCAATACCACTATTCGTTATGGCTCAGCCTTTTTTTGACCTCATGGTAAACAGGCATCATCCAGAGAGTATATCATCAAAGCTTATGACTACTTTTTGCAGTAGCAGAAAATAAAATGCTAGTAATTATCAGTGTAAAGATGACTATAGACAATTACCAATAAATGAACAGCCACGGTTTATAGTTGGAATGTATGGCAGTAAATAGGTAAGTTCTCTTTGTTGAGTAAGGATGAGTCTTAGTGGAAGTCACTCTTTCCCTTCTTTAAATAGTTCAGCATTTCAGCTGAACGCCAGCCCTTTTAAAAATAAAAAAGGAAAGTCCTTTGAGGCAGACCATAAGCACTTTGTCAAAGTAACTGTCATCTTCTTTTCCTGATTCCCCTGAGATTTCTAGTGATACAAAATGCAATGCACTATAAGGAATGGTGTCTCGTATGAGCTGTTCAACTAGATGAAAACAGCAATATTGGAATTTATCACAATTACAAGCTCTCTGGCATTTGCCCTGGGTGTTTTGCCTTCCTGTTTTGTTTTTACAGTGGGTCCTTCAGAGAGCTGTAAGAGACTTATTCCCATGACTTTTTATGATTGCTGTTGGCATGCTTTTGCATTTTTTGGCTTGGTAATATTTTTCAGATCTAGTGAAGTTTCCTGACTGGTGTAATTACCATAGGTCTATTTCAACTGGTGTGGCAGCTGGCACAGACAATCTGTTCTTTCATGGCTTTATCAATTATGTAAAACCTATTTCTGCAGTGTGCCATCCATGTTTTAATCCATCTGTAGTGTGGTATAGCTCACATGAGGTAGCAGCTGATTTTAAATGTAAAATTCTCAGTTAAAAAATGACAGGAAGCAGGGTTCAAAATGCCGAGTAGTACCAGTGAGGTGTATTGCCACACTGGAACAGAGCCAGCTCTGGTGATTCTGTTGCCCTCAGCAACACTAGGAAATGGCACCCCTGCCACTTTTTCGTTGCTTATGCTTTTAGTTACTGAATACATTCAGCCCAAGTTGACCACCTGTTTAGTGTATGTGCTAGAAGCAAATTTAGGTTTGGTCACATGCCTGCTTCATATGAGAGCAATTCTTCCCTGACTGCTGCAGCTTTGTGGGCTTGCAATCAGGGCACAAAACCAGAAGAAATATCACAGCAGCCTCTCCCATCTTCTTGCTCATTCAGTGAAGAGAAGCTGGGAGTGAAGCAACTGGGAAAACTAGTAGAGAAAAAGATACAGAGGTCACAAATGTGTATGTGCAGAGCCTCTGGCAGATGACTGGTTCCATCAGATCTTCTGACTGGTTAGGCTAATTCACAGTCCCACAGGACTACATCACTTGAAAGCTTAGAAAACGCTTAGGTTTTCCTCCTTCAGGTGTTAGGGTTTCAAGAGGGACAACAAATGGGATTCTAAACGAGCTCCTTAGAAAGGAAGGGAGATTCTGAGAAAGGGGAATCTGGACAGGAAACTATACAACAGGGTTTTGAAAAGGCCAAGAGAGAGGCTGAATTTCTAAGGACACATATAGGGATAACGAGGATGGAATGGATGGGACTAGAAAAGGGTCCCTTTTCTAGGGAGGGAAAAGAATAGAGAAGCAGATGGGAAGAGATGGAGGGATTCATGGGAGAGTAACAAAAGAGGAGAGAGAGTGAAAGTAAGATAATGGTAATGGAAGATAGAGCAGAATGGAATATGGAGTGAGAAAGGAAAAAGTCAAGTCATGAGTTAAGTCAAAAGTAAAGACATATTAACAGTCACTATATATTATTTGCCTTATTCCTAATTGTAATTGCATTAGACAGGAAAGAGCTGGGAGGGAGTGAGGGAATGACTGCTTTCACCCCTACAAGGACAAAATACAAAAAAACCCAGAGTAACTTCTGCGTGATGGTAAGGACAGAAAGACTTTCTTGGCAGGAGAGGTTAAATGCATTCATTTTCCCAGTCCATTGACTCTTGTGCACACTGCATGTATGATGACACCCTTACAGAATACTTAGTGCAGACTGCTGAAAAGCAGTTATCTCTGCAGAGCTCCCAAGATCCTGCTGAGATGTCCATTATAAAACATTTTTCCATACTAACAGAAGTGCTATAAATCCTATTGAGCCCCTGCAACCCTTAGAGACACCCCCCAAACCATCCCTTAACCATCATCACTTTTCATAGTTCAGGGATAAACATAGAATATTTTATTTCAAGCCTGAGAAGAATCATTACAATAATTTTACAGGTAGTGATTCTCTGCAGTGAGACAGGTGGTTCTGAGAAACAATGTTTATATTTTTCTCTCTCTGTCAAGTTAAATTGCACTGAAATTCTTAAAACAATTACTGTTGTCGACTTGAGAAACAATCTTTCTCTCTTAGGCCTTAGAGATTTGTTCAACTAATGGTAAACTAATACCTAGCTGTTTATATAAAGGATGATGCTGCTGCTTATCTAAATGATGAAAGTCGTATATTATCTCATACCACATTATTGGTTTTTTTGGAAGATCAGATATTAAGGGAAACCCTGCCACGACAGACACAGCAAGGAGGGTATCTCAGTTGTCTAATATGATTGAGTTAGATGAAAACTGATCTCATGCTGCTCAGTGGGATATTCTGATACATGTCAAGAGCCACCAGCAAATAATTAAAAAAAAAAAAACGAACATGAAAAAACCAAAAGGCCTTCTTAGTTAAAAAAAGCAAAACAAAACAAACAACAAACCTGTAGTCATTTTTTCTTTCTTCACATTAGAAATATCCACATATGTGTCCAAGCAGATGCCAAAAGCCGCAGAGACAACCTCAGTCTTGGCCAAGAACCAAAGATACTTTACGCACCAGAAAGCAATTTACTGACATAAAACTAATAGAGATCACAAAGTAAAGCAAAATGAATTGATTCAATAATAAGTATTTTTTAATTCCAGTTCAGGCAGAATTTGGTGGATGTTTTTCGCTGTTCGGGTAGGCGGCGGGGAAGGAGTCATCCTCAACTAGTTTCATCAACAAAACTATTATGCTTCTGGTTGTTTCCAGTTTGAGCAATAAGTAAGTCTGGAAAACTGTCCAAACTGACCAACAACCCAGCAAGAAGGATTTTTCAGATGGGCCCTTTCTGTTTCTTAAAGAAGAGAACAGTTCATCTCTACAATGGCAATATATGTAAAGAAATTATAGAAAACAAAGCTAACAAAGCATGGTTTGGAGGCACTTTCTTGGTCTTTGTTTTGATAAAAAGCTTTATCTTAATTAAGTACTTAGCATAAGGTTTTAAAGTAAGCAGCATCCAGTTTAAGAAACCTACAAAAACTCAGCTTTCAATGTCCCCTTAAAAATAGGATTTGGACTCTTTTTTTCCCTTAAAACAAGGATGTTCAACCAATGGCAACAGATTGGATTCAGTACAGCACACCAGCCATGTCTGAGCACTGAATTAATTACCCTGGCAGCCTGATACTGAAATTACCTCTCATGAGCCTCCTGCAGTCTCCTCTTTGTCACCCAAGAAGTGCACATATCGCGTGACCATTGTAGCAGGACACAGGCATTTTACTCACATGATGGCAAAGTAGAGTCTGGCTTTGTTTGAAACTGAGAGGGAGCAAAGGCTGAATGCTCCAAGGACAGAAGATGAGCACCTCAAGTCAGACGGTGACATGTGGGCAGTAGTGGGGTGAGGAGGGACAGGACAGCCACGCAGTGAACTGCACCAGACAGTCCTTGAATGTCTCCTCAGGAGAAAACGTAAATCACCACTGCCTTAAAATACCATTTTATGGCTTCTATGGGTCCCTATAGCTAGGAGGCTTTTTCTAATCTTTTGTCTAAATTGTCAAAATATCAGCCAGATAAGCATTACGAACATAAGTTATATTACCTTTTTTCCTAGGAATTTCTCTTCCTCCGTAATTATACACAGACTTCAGTAACGGTGATTTTTTTCAAGGCACTTAAAGGAAGTACAGTCAATCAGATTACTTGATTGCATAAGCATTCCTAAAACTCTCATTTTAAACCTAAAAGGTTCTTACCATTATGGAATATCTTGCATAGTAAGACTCCTTTCTGTGAACTTAGAGAAGTTGTGGCTTTTTATTTTATATTTATTTTTATTTAAAAAAAAAACTAAAGGAGAAATCAGGTTGCTTAATCAGTATCTTGAATAAAACCTGTATAAAGGTACAAATAATTGTCTAAAACATTAGTGTAAACAAGTATATCATTCTGTTTGTCTTTGCAGTCCTGAATGTATCAAAATCCTTTGATATTCATTATCCCTGTAGCAATGCCACATGCATTGTTTTATTAAAATAACATTATTTTACATATAGAAACCTTTTAATGAAAATGAGACTGCTAGCTGTTGAGCCACATTAATTTATTCATACTTAATGCTTAGTTCAGAAATAATAAAACTTACTACAAGTTCATACTTAGTGGTGCACAGAAACTGTTATAAAATGTCCTTGAAGGCTCTTCCTTCTAGGACCTTATTGCTCTTTTATGTAAGAAGCAATTGATAGAAGCCTGAACTGAAGATGGAAACAAAAGATAAAGTAGTAGTATCTGAAACAAAAGAAGTTTAGTGACAACATATCCTTCTCTGACTACAAATACACGCTCAGTTTTCAGTTGTCCGAGGCAACTCAATACTTAGTCAAAGCCACTGAATAATAATATATTCCTGTAAGAAAAACATTTGTAAGTAGTAGGTTGGGATTTCCCTGCTAATAGCAGAAAGTAAAATAAGCGTTTAAAAGGCTAAAGTAATTAAAAGGATGCAGAGCTCAGGGATTTGAGAGAGAGGCAGGAACTTTCAAGACTTTATATTTAGTAGTCTTCACAGTGTTCTTAAGAAATGTTCATTGGGATGAAGCTTGGACAGGTTTCCACTTAAAATCATTCTCACAGGCAGTGGCTCTTCTGAGTTGAGTTCCCAGCACAACCGAATTGGCAGCCTAATAACATTGACTGGAACAGGATTTTGACTGTGAGCCCAGACACTAGACCAGTTCCCTCCAAACTGATCCGAGATATGTAGGTAGCCAGAAAAAGTATTAAAAATTCTGCCTACAGAGAAGGTGAAATACTGCCTTCATAGCTCCTTACAAGGAAAGTAAGTATCTCTTTGATGTGTATGAGAAAATGTTACCTGAGATATTATTGCTATATAATACAGCAATATCTTATTAGAACATAATTTTTAAAAAATCAGGAAATTATAACATTTTCTCATATACCCGACTTCCCTAAAACTTGTTCTGTCATAGTGAAATGCACCTGCTTTTTTCAGCAAAACCAATGTAAAAGGGAAACATAATTTTCCAACACCATGAAAATGTTTATAAAACATCAGTATAGATCTTCATTATTGCTTCCCATAGCAACCATGTGCTCAGGCAACACTTCCACTGAAGCCAATTTCTTGAACAGTCACTATGTCTTCAGTTAGAGTTCGGGCCCATTGACTGCGTAGGGAATGGCAGATCTGGGCCCGGAGAAAGTGCATCTCTAGGTTTTGTCATTCTCAAGCAACAGGCCATCAAGGAGAGGGAAGATGCAGCATTTGTAGAATAGCAGCAGGCGTGAAGAATGACTCTATTTCTCTTTGCTTTATGTAGGAAACAATGATGGATCACGCGCTGCGCACAATCTCGTATATTGCCGATATTGGTAACATTGTGGTTTTAATGGCGCGACGCCGCATGCCAAGATCAGCTTCTCAAGACTGTATTGAAACAACACCTGGTGCCCAGGAAGGAAAAAAGCAGTACAAAATGATATGCCACGTCTTTGAATCGGAGGATGTAAGTAAATGGAATTAAATTTATTTATCATTTAGAGAATCTCTGAAATTATGTCTAGTTTCTTGAATGAATTTTTGTTGTCAATAATCTTTTCTGATTGAAGCTACAGGTAATCTGTGGAAACATTAGCCAGTTGTTTGTCCATATTCATCTCTCTTTTCTGTCTCCACAAATTCATGTCTCCTCCTCAGTCCCAAAATACCCACTGTGTCTCTTGTTATATAATAATTTGTGTGCTTTCAACAGTGCTTCCCCAAATGCTTTAGTACCTAATCATTTGGAGTTGTCTGGAAGTCGACAGCCATTCGTGGCCAAAATTAATTTATGGGATATCAAATTGATCATTCATCCGAGACTGGATCCTTTAGTTCAGCAGGTTAGCACACAATGACACACAAGCCTCCAGACACTTGGCAATGAGGTGGAACTGTTCTAGACCTCTTTTAAGCTGAGAACATCTACCAGCTTGGTGGGCCTGGCACAATGTTGCCATCTACCCAGTCCTTACTCCCTTATAACTTACTTACCTGTAGTTGGTATACGTACTCCCAAACGTGCAACGTGATCCTTTGATGTTTAAGAACACCTTCAGCTGTTTATTTTTCCATTCTCTTTTTTCATCCCTAGCAAAGATTATGAATTAGAATTTTTATATAAATGCAACAGAGCTAAGAAAGTTTAGTTCTCTATAGAAATGTTTCTTCACAGCCAGAAGAGTTTAGCAATTCTTAAGTAAAAGGCTAGGAAGAACTCACTCTCACTGCTCTCTCAGAACATCTATACAACAGAAAGCATCATTTCAGTCATTTTATGCCATAAGATACTCTGAGATCTAATACCATATTAGGCCTAAACCACGTTTTTTTTAACGTTCCATTTAAAAAGGAGTGACTACTTCAGAATTTAGGTTCTCTTTTGCACTTACATCAGAAATACCAAAAGATGAAAGAACTTGGAGCCATTCTCAAAATAGGATTGCAGAAGTAGCTGTTGCAAAAGAGTTCTGTACGTCTCTGCTGCATCCTGCCTCACCCCTGTGAAAAGTGCTGGCGTGCCATGCTCTTACCTTGTGTGGCAAAGGAAGATAACCTTGCTTTACTGCTACCGTACGTCCAGGTTTGTTTTAGTAGTGAAATAGATACTTGGGTCTGAAGTGGCAGACCAGGGGACTTCAACCTAAAACATTTAGGGAAAAAAATACCAAGCTAAGAAAACAGAAAAAGGGAAATCTGTTGTCTGTTTTTAACTTGACAGTTGAGATACAGGTATAAGTAATAGGCAGTAGTAAACATTTCTGACCATTGTTATATGGGAACAGCTTTAGATATGATTTGTCATATGAATTAAAAAAGAATTGAGTTCTTTGGTTCGGACAGTCATAACTCACCAGTTGCATATTTTTTGAGCTAAGCAATCATTTTCATTATTTTGAAGCAATTAAGCCTATGAAAGAGAAATAGCATTGGCTGAAGGTTAGAGTGCTAGACTAGGATTGTTCTCAGACCTAGTATCTCAGCTCTGCCACTGCTTTGCTGGGGTGACCTTTTCAAGCAACTTAATCACATTATCTCTTAAGTTGTACATAACACTGAAGATTTTCATAAACATTCATAAAAACTTCAAGATATAGATGAAATTAAGATGTGAGAACTGGCTGTTACTAGCAGGAATAGAATATGACATCTAGATGTGTTTGTTTTGAGAATGTAGAATGGAGGTGAAAGCAAAGGACTAACTACAGAGAAAGCAATGGCATTGGAGATGGAAAAAACAAGTCAATAAGGACTGGAGATAAACTTTAATAATGGAATGATATAAAAATGTTCTTGATGCCTCCTGTACTACTGTACTACTACAAACCTCTTGGTATATTGATAAGATTTGAAAAGATGTTTTAAAATATGAAGGAAGAGTTTGTGACTGGCTAGGCTATTGTGTCTTGATTTTCTGAAATCATTATCCAGTCAAGCAGATTGGTGCTTTTGTGTGCTGCAGCAAAAGTGAAATAAAAAGACCACCTTTTAGCATCAAAGAAAACACCGTGTAGCTGATTGGTAGATTGCAAGAAGATTTAGATCTACAATGTTATCCAGAAAACCCTACGCATTCGTAATGCATTTAGCATGTACCTACTGTCTAAGAAAGTGTGCTGCATTTCCAGAATAGTTTTATAGGTTTGATTAGTAATATTTTTAGGGAGTTATGTTGTCAGATGCAATTAACTCCTCCTCAGATCACTGGGAGTTACTGTCATCCCCTGATGACAGAATACGATACCTGAAAACCACAAATATACAAAACTCAATGTGGCATTCTCCTGTGAGCTGCAGTAAACTCAGAATAGGAAAATAAAAAAATGTCAAGTGTAGAAAAATTAACCGATTCCTTTCACTTAGTTCTACCTGTGTTTCTCTGTGTTCCAGTGCCATCTAGTGGAACAAGAAAGTAATTTTTATGGCAGTTCAGTAATCCTTTAATTAGCTGACTTTTGCAGTGTGCTGAATGTGCAAAGTTGTTAGTATCATCACCAGTTTCTGTAGATTTCTTTCTAATGTCTATATGCTTCTGACACATCCAAATACCGGTCACTGTAATGTTTCATTAATTGTACTCACTGTACGGCCCACTGTAATGGGAAGTCACCTTTTATTGCGTACTGTAGTAAAATATATGCGCAGATAAGTGCTCCAAAAATTAATAAAGACACAGGATTTTGAAGATAACAAGCTATAATCATGGCCCTGGCTGCATTCTTGAAAGCATCCCTGACATTGCTAGTCAAGGTATTAATGGGAGTAGCTATTGTAGATGTGCAGTGGGTAAGCAGGGCTATTACTGGTTTGCTGGGAATATGAGACAGGTATCATGGCAGTAATAGGAGAGCAGATGGTTTTGTTGAAGCAGTGTTTTCAGTCCTATAAAACCAAGGTGGAGAAGCAGCAGGTGACACGACAACCAAAATCATCAGTGCATTACGTGTCTGTGAAAGCATGTGCAAGCAGAGCATCCGTTCTCTCTTCACTCCTGCAAATATACCGTGATGAGAAGCAGGGTTTGTGAGAGTCTTTTGTGTAAGCTCTGTTCCATATTGGTACAAAGCCGGTACTCTCCAGCATTTATTGGAACGAGTACATAAATAGCATATGGCTGCTTGCTACTGCGGCGTACTGATGAAAGGAGAGCAGCAGGGGTTTTAAATGGAGTTTGCAATTTGATTTTGGATGTAATGGATTCTTTCTGTACAACTGACCTTAAAGTGACTTTATATCCATACTAATGTAGCAACTTTGCACGATCCTTTATTTCGACTCTGTCTTAAAATCCAACCTCTCTCTTGTTTCTTATGGTTTCAGTGGTAAACTGTTCATCAGTCCTTTCTCTGAGCTGTGTTTTGTTCTACATTCTAGGCACAGCTGATAGCTCAGTCAATTGGTCAGGCTTTCAGTGTGGCTTACCAAGAGTTTTTAAGAGCCAATGGAATTAACCCAGAGGATCTCAGTCAGAAAGAATATAGTGACATCATCAATACCCAAGAGATGTACAATGATGATCTCATACACTTTTCCAATTCAGAAAACTGCAAAGAGGTAAAGTAGTTTTGGAATTTCATTTCAGATTGATCCATTTTTTCAGAGGAATGTAGTTCTCATGGAAATATCTTTTGGCATTTTAAGGATGACTTTACATCTCAAGATGTGTTGCTTCTTCAACACTGTGCTACTAAAAGCAGCTTTATAATTTTATAGAATTTTTTCTTTTCCTTTTCAGGGTCTTTCTGCTTCCATTGATCAGAACAGTAATAAAGTACATTTACATCTGACATAGATAAGCTCTGTGCTATTCACAGTACACAGCGTAAGATGTTTTTATGTTTTACCAATGTATTGATAAAGAAAGAGATGACAGTCCCTTTTAATGCACATTGTGATTTCTTACTTAATAGATGCAAGGACCACGAGTCCAGGATGCTGTGGCACTGAGCAGGCCAAGTTTTCTTCCCCTATTAGAACGCCAGCAAAACTGCCACATGAAATGGAGTTTCACACTCATAATGCATGAAAAGGCAAGAATCTCCCTTGCGTGCCCCGAATTACATAAGTGTGACTATTTAAATTTGATTTTGGATGTAATGGATTCTTTCTGTACAACAGCCATGTATTCCACATTTTAGATTTCATACAAAAGTCACTGTAATATCGGGCATTCCAAACCAGAATGTGGTGAGTGCAGTTGCATCCAGATTCTGCTTTGTCTTATGTTGCTGCAGTGTGATAGGGATTTGGCCCATGTTCCAAACGTCAGAGTTTCTGTGCTGAGTCCTAAAGCAATCTTACTTGGAGATAACTGCAAATTGCTTAATCCTTCAGTCACAGCTTTCCTACTCATACTCAGAAATTTTTTCTAGCGTTACAGGTTCTTTTGTACAGAGTTCTTGGGAAGAGAACATTTTTCACCTACACCTGCAGATAGAAGGGTTATGATCTGATGTGTAGGTTTATACCTCTGCAGTCACTAGATATCAATAAAGTGTTTTCATGTGCATATAAGCATGACAAAATATTTCTCTACTAGCAAACGAGAGAATTCAGTTGAACAAATCTTGGTTTAACTTAGAATCGGAACAGAAAAACACAAATACATCACATTTCAAAGTGATTAAAAAGGTCATTATTTTTGTGGCACCTTTGTTTTTAATTGGTTTATGAATGTTTAAACAATGACAGAGTTGTGGCATACTAGTTGGTTCAAAGCCTTGATAGACAGCTTCAACAAAAGTCAGGTGGCCTTCATGATGTTCCTGTCCTTCCACATTTGAAAGAAAATAATTCCCAGTATTTTGTGAAAGAGTACGTTCTCTACCTAAACTCTTACTCCTCTTCTGTAAAAGTTAGATATACTATGATTACTGAACAGTTAACATCACCATATTTGAGAAGTCGTCATTTACATTACATCAGCACATCAGGGATCTTAGATTAACATGCTAGGTACAAGTATATTCAATAATATTAATAATAATAATGTTATAATAACAGTAATGTTAACAATAACAACAATAATCAGAGATCATTGCCCGAAAATAAAGACAGACAAACCCTAAGATCAAGAGACAACCTGAGCAGTGATGCCAGAAGTGGAGCTGAACTCAAGTCTGCGTTCCAGGCATTGCCTGAGCCACAAAACGTTGCGGCTTCCCCCAGCTGCCGGGTTCCAAGAAGGATACAAACTTCTTTGGCATTCATTCATTTATTTGGTATTCAGTTCCACCACTTTCTATAGAGTTAACCAATGTGTTAGTTTCTTGCTTATTATAAGGACCTACATGACCTTCAACGAAGGAGTGGAGGATGCCCCTGAAAAGAAAGAGGTACGTGCTATACCGTTCTAACAGTGTTTTTGAAGTCACGCTACTACCTAATGGGAAGAATAGAATTCTTACTGTAATTTGTAGGTGTTATTCAGAAACAACGGAGATGCTAGTGCTCAAATTTGGATGAATCAGAGCAAAAAAACTTTTTTTTTTTCTTTTTAATTGCAGCTCCAGCTAGAAAAGCAGAAGGGAGAAATTCTTGGGGTAGTGATTGTGGAATCTGGATGGGGATCCATTCTACCCACCGTTATCCTGGCTAACATGATGAATGGAGGCCCTGCAGCCCGTTCAGGAAAACTAAGCATTGGAGACCAAATTATGTCCATTAATGGGACCAGTTTAGTTGGTCTACCTCTTGCAACATGCCAAGGGATCATAAAGGTACCCCAAACTTACAACTATATTTTGTAGATCGTAAGTCAGCAGGAATGTTTAATATTCTGACAAGCGACCCTGTAGATTTCCAGCAGATAGGATTTTTCGTACGACTGCAAAAAAAAAAAAAAGTAGTAATCTGTCGTTAACAAAAAGTAGAACTAGAAACAGAGATTCCGGGGTGATAATGTACAGAAATTTAGGTCTGGAGAATTTGACTGCAGCTTTGTTACTGGACTATAACAAACAAGGCCAGGTGTGAAAAACTTGCCTAAATTCAGTTATTTAAATATCTTCAAAGTTTCAGGCTTCCCCACAGCCTCCAAATTAATATCTGAGGATTAAAATCTTCTATGCTTCTTTGGGCTCCATGTAGATGAACTGGATGGAGGCTGGTAGACTGCAGGACAGATCAAGTGAGTATATGAAGATTCCCTAGACACGATGGAATCTCAGAATGCGTTATTCTAATCACTGAGACTAAATCTAATGTCTGTGCAGATTTACCAAGAGCAGCAGCAGCAGGAGATTAATTAGCCAGATGCTGGTAAAGGGCAAGCAGTATTCAGTTTTGTTTCTTCTTGAAGACTTTCCTGAAGTTTCTATAGTAATTAAAGGCAACATTTTGATATGTTAGGTTGGGCCAAATACCTTGCAAAATAAATGAAACAGAGAAATGTATCTCTAAGGTAACAACAGATTTCTGTTAACTCTAGCTGTTCTTTCTCAGATCAGCTGCTTTACACTCTTGCAGTTAGGAAACCACTAACAAAAGAGCAAATTAAGATCCATTTCAGAAATACTAACTTTTGGAATATCTTACAGGGTCTCAAGAATCAAACGCAAGTCAAACTGAACATTGTCAGCTGTCCTCCTGTTACTACTGTCCTCATAAAACGGCCGGACTTAAAATACCAGCTGGGCTTCAGTGTACAGAACGGAATCGTAAGTTTCTGTGCTCAGTGATTGTTTTGGGGTTTTTTTCTTTCTTTTTTTTTTTTCTTTCAAGAAACACACTGAAGTACTGAAAAAATCCTTGCACATGACCTCACTTTTAGTACTGTGATCCCTTAATTAATCAAAACCTTATAATCACATCTCTGAATACTATAATGCAAATGCAGAACACCAGGAGAATCAGTACTGCCATTCTTGAGGGATTTTCCTATATAATACAATGGATTTACAGTCCAGATTATATGGATCAGCTAATTCACGTATAACTGTCATTAGTGTGCCAGAGCTGCAAGGAAGAGTTATAGTGAAACAGGTTTTTACAATTATAACATACTAATCTTAGCGCTCAGATCCTGTTTCTCTTTTTCAAATTTCAGCACACACCCACTAAGACTTCATTTTTCTTGCGCTGTGCATAATTTATTTGGATTACATGGTAGTCGGCAAGGGAATGTAATTGCAACCTCCTCTGCTTAAAGCTAAATGCCTCTCACTACAAGTAATTGTATAGGTTGTGGCCCAGGTATCCCTTGTCTACATGCTGCAGTTTGCCGTAATAGCAGCCAACAGGAGAACGAATGTGGCAGGTAACACTTACCCAAGTGCAGCTCAGAGTCCTCCTCTCATAGTTCTTCCTTCCCAAGCCATTCTCCAATACCTTTCCAAAGCAAACTCCCAACACAACTAGCTCAGGTAGTCACCTGACCTTTCTGGGGGCTGATACTAGCATTAAGGACTGTCTGTAGTGCAGGACCATCACCATCTCCTCTTCCTCCAGTCTAGGAAAAAAAATAATCAGGCTGCTCACACAGAAAATCACATCACAAAGCACTGTGGGCTCTGGTCCCCTGTTCTGTGAAACTCATCAATTGAAGTTGCCAGATTTCTGTGTGCCACCCTTGGACGACTAGCAGGTAACTGTACAGGATATGGTTTATGGATCTTACTGTGCTTTAGCAAACAGATGGCTCATTAGTGGATCTTCAGCTCTGCTAGCCATCTCTAAGTTATTACTGTACCTCAGTTTTAAGTGTTCCTACCTAAGACCACATATCATGTTGTGGTCACAGCAGAGGTTGTTATAAGGAACACCGCTACAAGCCTTGGTCCAACTGGAGGCACTCCGAAGTGGTATCTGCCCCAGGCTGACACCCTTTAGAAGCAGAGGTTTAAAGTATTTGTCATGTTTGGGATTAATGCTCTGACACTTCAGTAGAGAGAGGCCTGTAAAAAAAATACAGAAAAATCCAGTGTGTGGTATATTTCTGTCCTCCTTTGCTTAATCCCCTTTCACCTACGTGTATGTGTATGTTAAGCAGGGATGGTTATTGCTGGTAGTTCACTCTGCTAGCAAATCCCAAGTCTTGGTACAAGACAAGATGTCACAGAGTGTGCCAAGAACAGCATATAACACCGTGTGAGGCATTGATTTATTTCCTGATTGCTATCCTTTGTAAATCTAGTATGGTCAGCTGGTACTATGATAATAAGAGGAAAATATATTAAAAATATATTTAAGGAACAATGAGCAATACTATGGGTTGTTTATCAACTCTTTTAGAATCAGGCCAAGGTGGATTAGAAGCAGCATATCATGTCCTCACATGGACAGAAGCAGTTACGGAGTCTGTGAGACAATCTATTCATCTCATCCCAGCTAATCATCTCCTACATAATTGGAGCCCTAGTTTAGTAAATTCCGCAGACTGTGGTGGTTTTCTTTCGTAGCGTGCTCGCTCCATCTGCTGCTCAGTTGTCATATTCACCACACTGCACGGTCATAATTCATTCCAGTTAAATGAGCAACATTTAGACGACTTCCAATATGAAGTTTACCAAATTCAGCACAAAAATCCTTCTCAGATAACAAAAAAAGAAAGCCTTATAATACATTTCATTTATGAAGAGTGTGTGTTTGAATATGAAAGCCAGTGAACAAAAAGGAGAGGTTAACATCTTTTGTTAGGCTGCTATATAGGCAAGTTTCTGGGCCTGAAAGTCCTTCCTCAGATAAACTCTCTCTTACTTCACTTAACATTTGAAAGTATGACTCTGCAAAGTACGTCTCTCTGGTAGTTTGATCTTGAACTTTTAAAAAGCGGTTTTGTAATTGCCAGCAATTGTTATAAATTATGACAGGATTCAGAAATAATATCCTTATTCTTTGTTGGCTCAGCACTAGCACAGTGAAGAAATAAATGGCTTGCCAGAACGGGTATAATTAACTGTCTCCTACTGCTCTGCCATCACCTCATTGGGCATGCAGCTGGTACTTATTTCTGTGCTCCTCTGAGAGCAGTTTTGCGGTGGTTCCTTTTCAGCCTGCCTATGTCATCTGTGCAGGAGGTACAGCTGTTATATTAGTGAACAGCCCACAAACAGCCTCAGCAGACAAAAGCACTATCTGGGCTGGGTTTTGCTTGCATAGGGTATCAGGAAGATGCAGAGACTGGGCTGCTGCAGGTGAATACACTTTTCTTTGTGTATTCTGTATAATTTAATTAATGCAAAGCCTGAAGTTGTGCTTCATGGAGCACTAGTAGTGCCAGCTTTTGGAAGTTTTAGTTAGGGAACAGCACAACAGCATAAATCAGAGCGTTAATTTTCCAAAATTCCTCTCGCACTAATGATGCAAATATTCTTGTGGCTCTTGAAAGCTACTGATGTTTCATTGCATCTAAGGAATCTAAAATTTGAACTGTAAAACATTAAGAAAAAAAATATTGTGCATATGTATGAAACAAGTATGAATGTTGTGCGATGGGGAGGTGAACATAAGGTGACCTATCGGCCACCTTCTGAAAATCATTGTGCTACACTTCTTTTAAAAGTATGGTATTTAAATACAAGTGGTCCTCTCGTATCACATCATTATCTTGTTTCCTAGATTATTAAAAACCTGTGTATTATCAGTTGTATTTTTACTGCTGATAATGCACCACTTCTCAGGCTAGATCTCAGAGCTCAGACACTTTCTCCAAGATGTGTATCTACCCCATCCCTAGCCTAGCACAGTTCTATCTAAAAATACAGTAAAACTAGATAAAACTTAGCAGAATGGACAGTTTGTTCTTTCTTCCTTGCCTCTGTATTTATTTAAACTGCCTGGGGAAAAAATATACAGGGTTTAAACAGAGTTATATAGGAGATGAGGAGAAATCTGGTTTAATAGGTTACGTTTAAGGTATTTACACAGAATAAACAGTTAGTTTACTTTGCTCTGTTCTATCCTTAATATTTTACTACACAATGGGCAGTTGTAATACAACTGATTGTGAAGCTACTGAATTTTCACATCTGATGCTCTGCAGCTTGTCTAAGACATTGCAGAATCTGTAATAGCTCAATGGATTGAACCAGTACGGTTTACACCTTTTTTTTTTTTTTTCCACCTTTTTTTTCTTCAGTTTACCCAGTAAACAGAGGGTAGGCTCTTGCCTACAAGAAGAACCAGATCCATCGTGCTTTATTTAATAATGTTACAGCTGTCCCCATGTTCAACAAGTACTGCAAGCTAAACTATCCTGGCTGAACAGAATCATATTTGCTTAGTGATACTGCTCAGCTTGAACTTGCCAGCCTAACCTCCCATAGCTCCATTGGCTGGAGACAAAAGTCTTAAGGCTGCTTTGAGTCAGCCATTTGCAAACACAGGAGCCACGTGAATGCGTGCTTTCAGTACAGTATATTTCTTTACATCTGCACTCTGTCTCCAGCCTCCAGGGTCTGTGAGGCTAGGCAGAGCCACTTGGGCTCTGTGTCTGTTTCTCTTTCTACCTCATTCAAATAGTTAATGCTCACAGAAGGGAAGCTGACTCCCTTCCCTGGAGAGGGATCACATTCTTGAACGAAGATAAGAGACAGCTTCCTATGTCTGAGGCTGTTAGAAAGAAGAAATTCACTGATGGTATTAAAAGTGCTTTGAGAGCCACGCAATGAAACGTGCTCTGCATAGATATGCAAGCGTTATCTTTTCCTTTATGCCACTGGGGTGAGAGGTCACATTTCCATTTGTTCTGAGAGCTTTTATTTCAGCTGGCTGTACTGTCTCTATATTTTCTTTTATACTGTGAAAAATATATTTATAGGGTTTCTTTTGGCACATTCTGCTTTTTGTCCTTTCAGATTACTGCATACAATCCCCAACAGCAAGGAGCAAACTATTATTCTAAGTGAGTTGAATTGAGAAGCTTCCTAGAAAAGATCTGTGTAGTACAGCTTATCTTGTCAGCTATATGATTAGAAGGTAGACCTGCAAAACAATATATTGTACATGACTGAAATTCAAGACACAATCCTGTGAAGGGTCCTGATGGTGCCTCTATCCATAAAAGTCCATCAGAAATAGCTTATGAACCCAACTAGGTAAAACTCAGCCACTAATGATAGCATGGTGGAAGGTAAGTCTCACTGCAGGAGAAAGTCTTTTTTCAGAAAGCTGAGAAAGGCCTTTTATAAACAAAGAATAATTGTATATTTTCGCTCCCTGTATCAGACAACCTGAACTTTGAGTAAGAAGTATTTCATTTTTTATAGCATTGTTATTTGTGAAGAGGAATTTAAAAGAAACTGCTAGTGTCATACAGAAAAGATTCTGGTCAACCACAGACAATGTTTCACCTTAAATATATTCCAGCTTGGCCATCTCCCCACATACTCTGTTTCTGAATTCAATTACAAACTCACTGGGACACAAGCCACATCTTATCATACTTGTATTTAGCTCTAAGCAAATGAGCAGATCTCAGCAAATAATAATTCTTGGCATATTGATTCTAAGCATTGACAGTAACTGCAGAAACAGCCATCACTGGATGCTCTAGCACTTATTTCTTTTCCTCCAAGAACAGGTTATTCTCAGTAAACCAAAGGTAAATCTCAGCACTGCTGAGCTCTGCTCAGTTCCAGAGATTCAAGCAATATGTTATCTGCCTTATGTGCTGCCTGCAGCTGTCTAGGCTGTCTGGAACGAGATTTTTATTTCTGCCTGTACACCGCACATGCTACAACCTCAGAAAAATTTTAAGTAGCAGCGTCTGCTGGGACTATGCCTGGTGAACGTAACTCTCCTTGCAGAATTATTCCCCTATTGTAGGGGGCATGAAAGTCAAAACTTGTGCCTAGTTTACTGGTACCTGTAGATGCCAGTCGAAACAGTGGCCTGACTTGCCGCCTTCATCCTAATCTCCCTATGGCCAGCAGCACTGTAAAACCTGGAGAAAATCTGGAGAGCAGAGTGCCCTTTTCCAACCTGCAGAGGCACAGGAAACAAGTTGTTGTACTTCACCATGCTGAGAGCAGCCTGTAAAAAGAAACAGAATTTGCACATTTCATAGACTCATAGAACGGTTTGGGTGGAAGAGACCTTTAAAGATCATCCAGTCCAACCCCCTGCCATGGGCAGGGACATCATCTGCTAGACCAAGTTGCTCAAAGCCCATCCAGCCTGACCTTGTACCCTTCCAGGGATGGGGCCTCCACAACTTCTCTGGGCAACCTGCTCCAGTGTCTCACCACCCTCATCATAAAAAATTTCTTCCTTATATCTTTGTGTCCCTTTTGACAGATCACCAGCTTTCAATATAGAATGTCTGTATGGCATCATCCTTTCCTTCAGCCTAAACTAGTGTTTGTGCAGGGTTAAGGATTAAGCTTTATAAATTTTTTATCCACATATGTGAAGAAAATGCTGTTGTAGATTACTTTTTACTTTACCACTTTTTATATTTCCCATTATTCAGAAAGAATAACGTGGTAGTTTTCAGAAAGAGTCCAGGGTGGCACAGTCAGAAATATTTAAAAATCACTTTCGTCTCCTATCCTGACAGTACATAAAACTTCCCTCTTCCCCTAGCTCCACTTTTTTGCATGGCTGCTACCTGTATCACTGTGTTAGGCATTTATGTGTTCCCAGCCCAGGAGAATGAAAATAAAAATTGTAATTTGCAGAAATTTTGGAAAACAAACCAAATCAACATTTAAAAACTCACAGTATTGCTTAATACTTTCCACAAGTATCTTCTGGAATCCTTACAGTGTCACCACTCATTCGTATGTATTAAATCCTAGTAACTGCTACATTATGACCTTGCTAAATTTTAATAAACTTCGCTTTCTCTTTGCAGATTTGCAGCTTGATGCGAGGTGGAATAGCTGAGAGGGGAGGAGTAAGAGTAGGACATCGTATTATTGAGATCAATGGACAAAGTGTTGTTGCTACTGCTCATGAGAAGATAGTACAAGCATTGTCTAATTCAGTGGGAGAGGTAAGAAAACAATTAAAATACTTTATCAAGGAAATAAAACTGTTGAAAGAATATATTTTTCAGTTGAAAAGAGTGTCTTAACATAGTATTAAAACCACCACCTTAAGTAACCTGGAGTTGAGCACTAATAACAATTAACAGAACATTTTTTGAGCAATTAAATGCACATTCATTGCATTTTTCCACTCATTTTCAAGAGCTCTTGGCATGATTCTGAACCTTCAGCCTACTGTTTGGATTAAACCAGTCAATGAAGGGAAGAAATCACACAAGCATGTTAGCTATGAAAATGTCTCTTGGCTTCTCACTACAGCATCTGCCGTAGAAATAAATTAATATTCAAAGAGCTGAGAGATTCAAATTGATACGTATTTTAATAATTTCATTTCCACTGAACATTTCCAACTTACCTTGGGAATAAGTTATCTCTCTCCAGTACTTTTCGAGAAATCAGCAACGAATGAACGAGATCCTCCACTTTGTCAGGATCCCTACTGAATTTAGCGGTAGTATCACACACAACCCTGGCCAGATCTTCCACTAGTTCCTTTGCCAAAAATCAAAGATAACTTGTTTTCCTGTGGGAAACGATACTTGAAAAATAATACAGAGTACGTGCACGTTTGCAGGAACAAAGCTGTAGATTTCAATACAACCTCCATGCCTTTGTGGTACCTCTTCGCTGCCTAACATCTCACTAAACATACGAGGACAGCATGAAGCTTTTTTTTTTCAGCATGAAGAGACCAAGTTACCAAGGCAGCGTATGGCTGCTGAGGGTCTGTATTAGCATTAGGTAATGTTTACCTTCCTTCCTCTTGCATTGTCTGATAGGTACTTACAGCTGTTATTACATTTCTGATACAACTCTGATCACCTGATGCCTTTAATCCTGTTAGTCTGTAAAATTCCTCTGACACTTACCACAGTACTCCTTGTAGAAAGAACTTAAATACACTAGCCATGAGAGAATGTGTTCCAACAAACTCTTGATTTGCATTTAAATATCAGGTGCTAAAGTCCAGGTTTTGTGTTCAGAGCATCATACTCCAAATAGAAAATATGTACAAAATGACAGCTCCTCAGGGAAGGAAGACAGAGGAAAAAAGGCTAAGTTCAGTTAATACCAGAACAGCAGAATGAATTTTCAGACGTTTGTGCTGCTGCTTTTTTAAGGGCTGTAACTGGAGTAGGGTACAACAACAGAAAGTGTTTAGGTGTCTTTTTAGCTATATGATGTTGCATCCTGTCCTTGTCATTTTAAAAACACACACAAAAAAGCAAAGACAGGAAACCAGCTTGTTAGGACCAGAGAACTTTGAACTGAAAACTTTGGTAACATTCACATCTGTAGAAACCAGGACAATAAATGCACTTAGGCCACGGGGAGAGACAGATTGGGCCTGATGGATTATTTTAAAGCAGTAACAGTTCTGTTAATTTCTGTGTAAATCAATTGACAGATTCACATGAAGACTATGCCAGCTGCCATGTTCAGGCTCCTAACTGGACAAGAGACACCCCTATACATCTAGCATGCGACTCTCTTGCAGCAAAACAACTAAACAATTCCATCAACGCTGAAGCCCTCAGAGCTGAAGAGAATTTTGTATTTTGTACGAATGAAAGGCTTTGAAGCTGACCTGAGGACTCCGCAACAAGGAACAGACAGGTGTCTCTGCCTTTTTCTCTCCTTCCTTTTTATTTCTTTGCCAAAAAGCGATGAGAAGGATGGTCAAGGACAGTAATCACTGACAAAAATCTTTGTAAAACATTTAAGTATTTTGCAACATCTTCTAAACCCTTTTCTCATAAAACTTAAAACATATTTATTTGTAACCTTTACGTGGAGTGATGTGTGTATGTCTGTCTTGTTTGATAACATGGTGAATGTGAATATTTGATGAATGAGACTGCAGGAAATGGCAAAGAGAAGCAAGTAGAGAAAGTTACGGCTGCCTCCAGTTAAAAAAAAAATCCCAGTCCCATAAAGTGGTCCAATACTGATGGCTTTGCATAATTTTAAAACTGGTGCTGAACAGATAGTATTTCAGGGGAAAGGAATGTGTGCAGTTATAACTTTTAGATTCTAATGTAAAGAAAACCACTGTAGTACTTGGTATTGTTATGACAAGTGTAACCTCTTTGGCAAGGTGTGAACATAAACATGTAACAAGTGTTTCATATGCTAAATAAAGAATAATTGCCACAAGATTAAAATCAAAATATTTATTTAGAGACATATTTATTTTTAATGCTTGTGATTTTTATGATTTAACAGTGTTATTTCATGGATAACTTATTGTACAGGTTGTGTAAGTGTGTGTTGGGCTGGGGTTTTTTTTTTCTTTAATTTTTGTGTCTTACCTTTTGTTTGTATTAGCTCAAAATGGGAAAGCCATGCTTACCTGTTTCTGTCTTTTATAAAGCATTCTTATTCCTAAGGCAATGTGTTCTGAATGTAAATCGTTTTGACAAATAACCTAGCACCATCAGCAGTATTAGAATGTGTGCAGATAAAAAAAAATAGTAGTAAAGTTGTATTCCTTATGAGATAAATGTTAATTGGTGTAACTTTTAGTCTAGATTTTTTTTTTTGGGCCAAGGCCTTGAAGAAAATACACTGTGACTTAAGAAGCCTTACCGTGCAGTAACTAAAGAGCTTTAGATGACTGTACTTCAAGGAGTAGTGTGTTGCATGCAACTGACCTTAGGAAAGAATTAACCTACTACCACAAATAAATCTGAAATAATAAAGGAAGCTTGCTTATTTTGTTTGTTGTGTAAGTTTACGTAATAAAAACATCCAAGTAGAAGATCATTTAATTCTTCATCTAAGTGCAGTTGCAAAGGTCACAGATTTTTTTTAAAAAAGGAATTAATCTCTTGAATTAGGGATTTGTGTATCATTATTATCATGAGAGTAGATGCTTTCAATTAGCATACCTTGTTGCCACTGGGTGTCACTGTGACTTCACATCAATACAGAAGCATGCTATAATTAAAATACATTCAAACGGATGATTCTGTAAAACTTAAACTACCCATCTTCAGCTACATTCCTTTGTGACCTTTTCACAGGATGTCTGCCCAGCTCAGAGTGACACAAATGAAACCAGTATATGATTAAACCTCAAATGGAAAATAACGCTACTGACAAGCACTGCTGCAAAAAAATTAAACCGCTGAAACGTCAGTCTGTGGTAGGCTCTTTATGAGAACCTTTTGTTTAAAGCCTTTCCAGTTTCTTCTGAGAGAGCCAGGATGAAGCTTGTACTGGAAGATGTTGCCGGCAGACATGTGTTTATGCTGGTAATCAAATTAGTGTCAATGATATTTACTTTTTGGTTTTTTTTCTTTTTTTTCTTTTTTTTTTTTAAGATCAATGTTAAATAAATCATAAATGCAGCAGAACCACAAGGACATGTTTTAGTAATACAATTATCAAAACTACTAATTGGAGTGACAATTCTTTTCGAAAAAATGTTCAAGGCTCTGGTAGACAAAAATTCATCCAACTTCCTATCAGTTGGCGTTTGTAAAAGTCTGTGTGATCTGCTTTTTGGAAATGCAGAATTTCAAAGACTTCGTCCCTAATGCATCTTTGGTCACAGTTTGCAGAGTACTAAATGTCAGTTGTCAATAGCATACGCTACTCCGTTAATAAACTCATGAGCATTCAGAACAAAGCAAAACCAAACCACACTGCAGCCTTTACTATAATTTAAAAGGGCAACATGAGGGCTGGGGGGAGCAGTTTTAATAGGACAGATCAGTTAGCCTGGCGTGAAAGACACTGGAAAAATGGATTAGAAGCAGCACTGTATCTGCGTATGAATCACCTTTACATTTCTATCCAAATCAGCTGTTGAAAAAGCAAAGTCCAGAAATACTTTTTATTAAAACACTGATCATAGTTAAAACACTTTGAGGTACATTAAATAAATACAACTTTTAAGTTGTACAGCCGGTCTCTGGCGGTTTTGCAATGGTTTTCAAGAAATGCTAGGCAGCATCAGTAGCATTTCTGTAAGTACAGTGAAATAAACGCATTTCTGGTTGGGAAAACATTTGTTATGACTTTACTAATAAATCAGTTAAAATTTTGCAAAAAATCAGGGCTGAAATTTACATTCAGAAAAACAGGTGTTCCTGCTGTTGGAAAAAAGTGGAATTCCAAAGGAAGACACTTTTTAAAGTCATCCACTACTTGTATTTCTCCCAGACGTGGTTTCTTCCTTAATTCTCTTTGCTGGAATCACATACCTGCGAATATTATCAAAGGATGGTCTCCCGGCAAACTCCAATTAAACTGTGAGGCCTGTCCCGCTCTAAACTGCGAGTGATATGGGACCTACGTAAGAAGGCAACTGGAGAGCTCAGAGCACCGCAGCTCTGAAGATGAAGATCTTCTTGAAGTCGCTTTCTAGAGGTATTCACATTCTGCTGGGAACTTGTAATTACCTGTTAAAAAGGGCAGGAATGGAGAAGGAAACACGGAGAAAACAGGGTAAGAAATGTTTTCATTTAGAAGGGTCAGTGCCTGAATATCGTATCGTTTCAGTTATCTAATGATGGAACTCTCCCAGAGGACATGTGTGTTTCTGCAGCCATCCAGAGTCCCTCCCGCTTCTCCAGTTCTTACAGCTGCTCAGGGCCGAGTACTGGCCACTGGAAGGCACAGTCAGGCTTGAAAGGCATCAGGCCTCCTCTCTGTACTGTAGTGGTGAATCAAACAAGTATTAGTTTCTCTATACGAATGGAAAGGAAACCTGTGGAAAGGGCAGCAGCTCTGCCTTATCATTGACAAATACAAGTTTGGAGCAAATTAAACCCGTGGTTCTTGTAGGAGAAAGAGATGCTTCACTAGCTTTGCTGAGGGTGGAAGAGAACTAAAACCTTGCAAGCCTCATAAACAAACATTTTGGTGTTAATAGAACTGTCAAGCTACTTCACAAATCTGAATTATGCAACTATTTTAGCAAAAAATTCTGTGACTTAAGTAGATTGCTGGGATGCCCTGGACTTTCACTAATTAATAATGGTTTTTGCCTGAAATAAAAAACTACTAAAATTATTTCTTTAATGTGAAAAAACTGTATGTCTGCCTGGATCTAAGAAATCCACACAGGATAAAAATTGGGCCATTGGTTTCTGGTTTTATGATCTACATAAACACTCAACATTTTTTATACTGTTTTGTTTTGTGAGAAACTATGTTTTTTTCATTTAAAGAAAATTGTTTTCAACTTGCTAACCTTGAGGACTTAATGACTTATAAATTTTGTAAAGCAATAAAAATGTTAAAATTTAATTCCATACTGACTCTCTTAAGTAGGTCATGATAGTACTGCTTTTCTACCCACGTGACTACAGAGGTAACTGATACGGTGCTACTTCTTTGTTCTACTTCATAGTTAGCAAGAACAACCTTGCAGCAAGCTTTATTAAATGCTGTGTGTTTCCTGCTACACATCACACTATCTCACATGCTGTTTTAAGTGTTATTACATCCTGGTTTGATACTTAGCCAGTTTCCCTCACTTGGGAATCAGCAGATGAATACCACAGGAATTACAGTATCTCCGAAGAGGGGGAAACAGCCCCCAAGTGAGTATCCTCAACTGTCTGTCCAGCTCTGTGGAAACCCTGCAGGCAACCCGAATGTGGTTCGTGCTGAGAGCATTCTGCTTTCCAAATCTAACAACACAAAAGGAACTTAATTTCTATAGCTATCATCCTGGTAACAATACTAGCAAGAGGCGATTCATCACCTTTCTTCCTGCAAAAAAGATTAATTATTAAACATGTATTAGCTAATAAAAGTTGCTGCCACTACTAATTCCCTTGTTTTATAGGATTTCTTCCAAGCCTCGTGTCTGTTTTATTCTCAAGGTGAGAAGATGCATTATTCCTTTGTCTAGAAAAGCACATTTTCTCAATTCTTTTCCTCAAAAATAGCAAGGGTCGTTATCATGCATCTAGCCAGGAGTAAGGGTAACTGCACTGTTCTGCTTTGATAGATGGTGGCCCTGCTGGTGCATCTACCCATTCGTTTCAGCTAGTAGCTTATGCTGTACAAATACATGTGTCTGAAAAAACAACAGACCCAAGTCAGTTCTGTTGTATCTCCATATACAAGCACAAATTCATGTATGGAACCGTCACAGGTGCAGAAAGACGCTGGAAATAAGAGAGGATGATTGTCAATGTCTAATCAGTTCCCTATAGATCTCCTAGGGTATTACTGGGTCCAGCTGAAGAATTTTAAATGCATTTATGAATGCTTCAGTGTAAAATGCATTGCTGCCCAATAAATATTCATTATTTCTTACTAAAGCCATGTTACTATAAAATAACTTCTGTAGGAATTGTCTGAAGTACTTAAAACTGTAAAAACATTTAAATAGGGTATGTGTCTGTCACGGCTGAACAAATCTTTAGAACTTAAATGGCCTACCTGGTCTATAATATTGGCACTGAAGATGGCTTCTTCCATGTGTCTCTCATCAGATTTTATTACTGATCGTATGCTGTTCACTACGTGACGTACTTCTGGAGGGAGATTACAGTTTGAATGTTCCAAAAATTTTGCCACTAAAATTTTTGTGTCTTTATAGGCCTTAAGGTCCACTAAAGAGTGTGGTCGCTCTTTTGAGACTGTATGCAAAGCCTTTGGCTTTCGGTGTAGATCCATTTTCCTCGTATCCCGCTGTTTTCCAGTTGGTAGGAAACTGCTCAAAGAATGCTGACAAGCAGAGGCAGCCATATGAGAAGCAGAAACAGGAACTAAAAAAGGGGGGGAAGAATATCTTTAAAGTAATGTTAAAAAAAAAAGAAAAAAAAAGGAAAAAGGCAAAACAAATAGAGTCGTGAAAGTTTTTACTTTGTCATAAAACGTCTGGTTTTTCTGAAGAATAACAAAAACATGTAATCAAGGAAACATTGCAAAATGGTATTTAACCAGGGGTCAAGAATAAGACTCTTTCCCACGACCAAGAAGGGCTGCATTTAGGATGAGTGGGTGGGTAATTAGAGTACTTCATAAACCACAGACATTTGTGTTACCTCTACTTTCAGTGACTTCAGTTGACATTAATGGCAAGGGGAAACACCAGCTACTCAGTGTTACATATGTAACTTGTAATGTTTTAGGCCTGCCCGCCGCCCACCCCCCATCCAAATAAGGATAAAGTTCCCCTTATTTCTAGGCGCTGAAAATTATAAGCGGTGAATAATACAGGAGAGATTAGTAAGAAATACGGAGAAAGAAAAAACGCTGAACTCTGAGGACTTCATTCACAGCAGTTATTTTCACTCAAAGGCTGGTTCCATCAGCATTGTACATCATATATGTATTCTGTTAGTAAATGATTTTTCTGCCCCAAGTTTTCTAGAGCTTCAGAAGCTTTTAATTCTTTTTAAAACAAAAGAAGGAAACCCATATGATCCTGCTTTAGAAAACCAATCCTCACCTGTGTCTGATGTAGCTGGAGAGAATCCTGCATCTTGACGCTGGCTACATACAGGAGTCCAGGCACAATTATCACCTTTAACCAAAGAGAGAGAGACAGAAAGAGCACAATCAACCCCTGCTATCCTCTGCCCAAAGCAAGGAAAAATACATGGGAATCTTTCATGATCTCCTTTACAGAATGAAGTTACTCAGAAGAAATACTACTTTCAAGATAACCATTCATAAAGAGAAGCTACCATACACAGAAATGTCCTATAAGCTGTTAAATAAATACAAATAGAAAGATACACTTCCTGCTTGATGGTTTCCTCTCTGCTATACAACTATCAAATCCTAAATATTCCAGGCCTAAGCACTGAAGCTATGGAAGGCTCCCTGCCAGGGCAGATCTCAGGCTTTCCTGTATTTCCTTGGCAGATGGAGTTTATCTTGGAAAATGAGCAAAACAAGAAAGATTAATCCCTTATTTCTACAAAACCAGCATTTTATTCAATATTTCTGTCTCCTCTTTTTATAGATTCTCGTTCTCTGCAGGACAAATGCCCTCCACCACTGATTAAATGAATGGGGAGGTGACCACTATGGTTACTGATGATCCAATCAATACCAAGTGGTTACAGAGCATCTACAAAGAGCTCTGGACACAGTTGCCTTCTAATGACAGCATTTCTGGGACGCCAGCAGAAGGATCTATGATGGTGAGATCACACTATACAGTAATTACCAGTGCAAGTCTTTTTGATTTCAAGCTTGTGACAGTCAAGATGGAATAAAGCCTCACATTTATGCTAAGGCTGTTTACATCTGTTTCCAAGACTGAAAACGATTTTGAACTTCTAGGGAGATTAGAAGAGGTTTTCTTCCATATCTTCAGGGAAAGTTTATAATGAAAAGCTGGTATAATCCTCTCTGGTAGAGTGAATAATTAAATGAAGGAAAACAAAGGTAAGATGCTACAACCATAGAAAATCTGTAAGAAATTAAGAGACAGCTTCTATTCTGTCTTTAATTTGCTTTATTATGCTGAAGTACTGCAACACATGAATCATGGCATGCCTATTAAGGGGAGACACTTCAGAGGTTCTGTCTTCCCATCCACAATCATACTGCTTAATGTACTTGGGGCACAGTCAAAACTACACCGCTAGGTTATCCTGAACTATCTGGAACACAGACACTACAATAATCACTCAGGCCTAATAATAACCCGTCTAGCCACATAGTCCACCATATTTGATTACAGACGAAGTTTATTGTAACAAACGTCAGTACTAGAAGTTGATTTTGTCCTCCTTTGCTATGATAAACTTTACGGGGAAAAGACAGAAAAATGTGCAAACTACTCATTTATAATTTTTTTTAAGAGGGAACCGTTTCTTAGATTATATATGAACCCACCATACTTACATTGTCCAGGGACTACCCAGTGACTACAAAGGCACCTATTAAACTAAACTTTCATCTATAATTTCTCTACTAGGAATGGCAGATATTTCAAAACAAAGAAACAAGCTCACTTTCAGCATTAAAGGATTAATGGGAGAATTACTGACTATACATACCATAAAGACCCCCATCATGCCAAGATGTGCTTGAAGCACATGAATTGTGTTTTATTGACCTAGAAGCCCAGAGTTTTATGTCAGTGTTAAAATTCCCAGATTACTGATTTATTAGATTTCATTGCTGTTGTGTTACTACGCTGTTGCACACGTGCAACATCCCTGTGTGAAATAATTTATGTTCCAAACCATGTGCAGTGCAATTACGGTAGCATTCAAGACCCATTTAACAGAACTCTACGCAGTAACATTCAATGTTGTGCTTCTAAATCTCTTCACATTGACTTGTATAGGGAGGTGAATCAGAAGATAAATTAATATTTTTCTTGAAGTAGAAAGACCGTGTCCTAAGACAAAACCAAACCCCACTTAGCAATCTGACCGCTGGATTTTCCCATTTGTGAACGTGCCTGAAGCTCCCCCACCCCTCAGTTCTCCAAAATCGCAGTACGTCTTTAACATGAGTTATTAGTATTAACAATACGTAGTTAGAGCTCTGTCTTTCATATGGTCAGTCTATTTGACCAGTTGTTGTACTCCAGGACAATTTTAAAAAATAAGTGTATGTTACTGAAAAAAAAAAACCAAACACTTTTTCTTCTGGGTTGGTTAGTTGATGGAGCTCAGTTGCATATCATTCAACTCTACAGATGTATTTTAAAATTCTGCTGTGAGATCTGTATACCAATAGCCAGTCTAGATCAAATGCCTTTTTAAAGTTATAAAGACTCTAAAGAACTTCAGCTGTGTGTCACAGCTTCGGAAAAATAAGCTTCAGGGCTGCTACAAACAGCCGGTACATGTTGCTAGAATTGCGCTGCTTCTAACCTATGTATGATTTCCCAATAAAGTTCAACAAAAAGTAGAGGAAGGGGAAGTTGTGTGATGCTGTGAAAACCTTCACAGAATAAAATTTTGCAAACTGTAGTTTGCCAAACATATAAATGAAATACGCACATCTAGACTCGCGTGCTTCTCTTGAAGATTTCATTTTAAGGAGTGCTGTAGGCAGCAAGGAATGGCAAACTAGGTCAGCACAAACACGTTCCCTCTGTGTTATTTCTTCTCTTGCTCCCCCCTCTCCTGTGTGTATATTAGTATCTCTAGAACCACCTCTGCTCCTTTATTACAATCTTTGCTAAGCCCAGTGACATCTCAGTAATGTTCAACCCGTGTCCCTCAACTCAAGCAGGGCTAAGAACTTGGAAATTAGTCAAAATAATTCCCATAATGCCACTCCTCCAGAAAAGATGATGGACATATTTAGGACATGTTAAAAAGGAAGGCAGAGCATCTGTTCTAGCAGGTGTCCCAGCAGTCAGCTAGAACACGTAGATACGGCTGCCTACAGTAGTCTCTCTCTCAAACACTTCTCAAAGAGCATATGGAGCACAACATGGAAAACTTGCAGAGCGTGATCCAGAAGAGAGAGGGCTGTTCTTCTTGTCTTTGGCACATTAGAAAGGATACAGAAATTCCTACTTACTGTCTGCACAGCAGCTTCATAGCACGTATATCCTAGCAGAGTAAATTTCATAAAATAAATGCAGACTTCTAGATTAAAGATTCACTTTTCCCAGACAGGATGCTGAGGCTAAATTTCTAAAGGCAGAAAACATTCAATTATTGAGCTAAGTATGAAGTCTCTGAAATTCATAGCAACAGAATAATGATGCAAAAAGCATAATAGAACCAACACATTATCTTCCTAAATGGCACCAGCTATTTCAGCATTCTGTCTACTTCTATTTTGAGCTAGTCACACGATTCTTCCCCTAGATCCCTTGGAAAGCCCAGTGAATGCACCTGGAACAGCACAATCTACAACATCTTACAAAGCGCTTAATCTTTACTTTCAAACCACTTCTCCAGGTTACCTCTTTGCATCTCCCTAAATAGCTTACATCCTTCTGTAAAGCCAGCACTTTTCAAATGCTTTAGACAATTCTACATCCTTGCTATTATTTGATCAAACCATTCTCTACTAATTGAGACATTTCTTTCCCACTAACAAGCAGAGTTTTACGAAGATACAGTGTTCAGCTAACAACTTCTCTCCTCTTCCCTACTTGTCTAAACGGAGATTCATATCAGAAGATGCTTATCCACAACAGTCACAAGCTTTCCTTTTCATTTATCATCTTGCCCTGTGCCTCATCTTCCATTTCTTTGTCCTTTAAAACTTTTCACCGTACAGTCCAACTTGCCACTACACAGTCACACTGCCTCTGACACGCACCCATACTGTCAATGTCAGTGTCACCTTCAGGAAACACAACCTGCTGTATTACAAGCGTGACAGCTCAGTTAATCATTTCCCAAACGGACCCCAGCTACCATTCAACTTCCTAGTTTAGCTTCTCAATATAACAGTAATAGAGAGGTGGAAGCATCTACTCAAGAGATGGCTTTCTGAGCACTGCAGAAAGGCTGGTACAATTTAGAAAACCCAAAATTAATTTCACTCTGTCACTTTCCCAACTTCCATTCTTCTTAAAAATCTAGAAAATGTGCATGGAACTAAAGCCTTCACACATAACTCAACCCTCACTGGAATGTTTCATTTAATTTCCAGCGGCACCAATTGCTGCATAAATCACACACCACTCATTTGTTCCGTGCTCCATCAGCCTGTGGTACTACACCTACCTTCTGTATACGACGAACACGATACCGGGTCACTAGTTGATCGGACTATATTTGAAATTCGGTATTTCGTAACGAGGTGCTGCTGGCCAGCACGCTCGCAGCCGCTTGCATATGATGAAGTGTTTGTGGGCCCAAAACAGGGAGACGTCTGGGAAGGGACAGGAGGCTGGCTGAAGACCGCACAGCAGATTTTCTTCTGCTTCAAAGGCGGTGTGGCATTGCTCTCTTGAGCAGAACTCTGCAGTTCTCTTTCTGAGGGGCCGAAATTCTCTGAGGAACAGTTTGATGTCCTGCCATGGGCACAGTTCTTTTCTTGTCCTTGAGACCTGTCTGTAGAGGCTCGGCTGTGGGAACTGTCATCCTCGTCAGGAAAACCCTCTGAGCGAGTTCTGTGGAACCTGCAGTGGGTGCTGTAATCCAGAGTGCTGCAGCTCTGGTCTGTAGCCCCTTTGGGGGTTGTACAGTAGGAAGAAGTATCTGCAGAACGGAGAGATCCTTGAACTTCCAGTGAACAAAGATCTTCAGAGGAGCAGCTATGGTCTGGGATATCGACAGCCTCAGAGACCATCAAAGAGGTGCTCTCAACAGAAACTGCAAAACAAGAGATTCAGAGAGAAATAAAGACTTCTTGCCCCTCTCCCATCCCGCCCCCCGCCCTGTTTTCAATATACTGATTTAAATTTAGTAATTGGCAAGTACGTCAGTAATTACTCAAAAGCTTTCGGAGGACAGAATGCCAAAGCAAAAAAGACTGAAGTCATTTACTTGTTTCTAGTGTCCTTCAGTAAAGATAATTTGTGCTGTCCTCGAGCATTTTCTTCAACTAATAAGCATGCTTGAGCACTGATACCAAAGTATTATCTGTAACTACATTTGGACATGAACAGCTCTCTACTGGTTTCTCTGATAAACAGCGTGAGATTGCCTGTGGTAGAAAAAGTATAACTTCACACAAATACTGAAAGAACATGGCTCTGATCACTTCTAAACCTATCACTGCTCAGTACTAGCTTTGCACCTAACACTTTCTAATCAATCATCATTTCCCTGAAGCATGTACCCAAGTTCTTTACAAATGAGAATTCACCATCATATAACATCTCTGGCACACAAAATATGTGACACACACTTCCAAAGCTAAACTTTCTACGCAAGGTCACATAATCTTTGAAGCCCTTTGTATTAAAAATTGAGATTGTTATCACTTCCTCTGTCATATCTACAAATATATGTTATGGATGAAAATAGCCCCTTGTGTGAAAATAAGTATTTGGCTCTGCATTATTCCCAAAGTCATGACAAAAATAAAGAAAATAAAACTAGATAATCCAGGCTTCAATAATACAGATAACACTCTTCCCATATCAGACTGGAATTCCTTAAAGTCCTACATCTAAGATCAAAATATTTACAAAATAGAAATCACAATTCTATTCAGCTCAGCAGCCTCTGATGCTCTTTTTTGCATAACAGCTGTTGCTAACCATATTGATGAGACAAATGTATTTTAACTGTTTTGTTCAGGAACAGAAAAATAGGATCTTTGAGTGAATTAGAGAACGTTTGTTAAGTGCTCCCACGTTTTGGGGTCTAGGAAGCAGAAAGCTTTCTACACTACAGAGAAATTAACTATCAAAACGAAAATCAAATATTCATGAGGTTGGATTTTATGAAGGACGTGTTCTTCTTACAACAACTGTTTTCTTTTGGGGCTTCCAGGAAATACATTTGTAACATAAGGCAATCATAAGACTGCCAAAAAGGACATAATAATCACTAATGGCAATACATCTATAAATCTACATTACGCTAAAAATGCATCATATGCACTGTTTATTATATGTTAGGTGCAAAGCTGCAGTGGTTTATTGGACCATTTATAATTGTGATGAGTCCCCACACATTTTTTTACCTAGTTAGATGATTCTTTGCAACACATTCCCATAATTCAGGCTTTGAAATATCTTATAAAGTTTGTATGGATAAATGAAGGCATCCAGTTTGTGCCTGTCTTCAGAGCACAGATCCTCACTGTCCAAACTCTCTCTGGTTTGATTCGATTTAATTGGTAACTAGAGTGTGGTTGGTTGTACCATTTGCTACCTGGACTCAAGCGGCTTAACCTGTATTTACAGCTTCTTAGTATTCTACTCTTCCACTGGTATGGTTTTTCTGGTAACACAGACAGCAGGAGGAGGGGCCTGAAGCAGATGAGAAGCAATCACTGTTCAAAAGATGTGAACAGTGAAACGTAACTGATTTTACATGAATAAAACATGCCCGAGGACCTTCCTAGGTCCCTTTCATGTGCGCACAGCACAATATGTAATGTCAAAGCCCTGGCTTGAGAGCTGCTCTATTGCTGCCCACTAGTCAAAACTCTAGCACTGGCCTTAAAATTTAGACTTTCATATGTGGATGTGAAGTCCAAATGTACTTATGAACTTCGGGAACTAGCTCTGTAGACACAGTCCTTGTTAACAGCGGCACTTGAAAACTAGTCACCTTCAGCTGTCACACTCCATTGCAGTTGTCAAACACCAGGGTCTTAAAAAAAATAATAATTAACAGTTGTTTAAGGTGACCACTGGTAGCTCTAGAAACTTTCTTCACAGAACAGATACTCCTCTCTTATCTGTTAGGCTGCAAGTCCCATTCTGGATGCTAGGCAAGAGAGGAATGTTTCTGTTTCTTGGACCACTCTGCCACCACCTCTCTGCCCCGTAAGTGTACTACCTGAGAACTCCTGCCAGTCTACTCATTAATACAATATGAATATGATGTGGGAAAAGTATTTAATAGAAGTTATACTAAAATAATTATTTCATACAAACTGCTCAACATCTCATGATCCACTGAGGCTGTAATGTTTAAAAAAAGTCATCCATATCAACGGCCATGGTGAGGAGGCCTATTCTAGTAACTTTTAAACTTTAAACAAACAGGCTCTGCGCTGTTACTCCTCTACTTGCATTCACATCATCTACGCTTCAGGCAGCAAGCTTCCTATTCAGGCTTCTGGAAGCCATGCAGGAAACTACTTACGGAGAAGGCGTGTGGACTGATATCAGGAAGGCACCCATCGTTGCTGACAACGAGGAACAAAACCGCCAGTTATGTGCATGACTCTTGAAAGAGAACTGACAGTTACCATATCTGCCTCAAAGGGCTTTACAGAGCATGCTTTGGGGAGCAAGACTCTCCTCTGCATTTCCAGCCACATCAGTTTATGAGTGTGAAAAGGTGGTTCTTGCCATGAACAACCTGAAAGCAAATCCTTCTTTCTCCATTGGGAAGGGCAGAAGAGAAGGAAAAGTCACTCAAAAATTCTACTACATCTTTCTCAAGTAGACAAACACAATGCTATTACCTTGTGTGCTGAAGTCCAGGGTCACGTTCCTCTCACCCACGCTTGATTCGGATACTTGCTGATCAGTACCAGTGACCTAAATGAAAATTGCTTAATGAAACAGCACATTAATCTGCAATTTACCAAAAAAAAAAGTATAGCGCTGATGATCTTAAGAACACACCTGACAATGTGAAATAACAATCGTATGAGCTGCTATTCAGAGTGAAAGCTATTTAAAGATAGAGTATTTTACAATGTCTTTGGGTCAGGAACAAATGCAAGGCAAAGGAACGTGCTTAAAGCATTTTTCTTTTTTTCCAGAATCTACAAGCTAAATTGATCTTGAATTCACAGGCAGCTGGGGCTTCAGGCCCACATTACAAAACTTAATGTCTGCAATGCTCAAAACTAATGGTTTTATTACAAGCAATCTCTTTTTCTACAGTCTGCATTTTTCCATATTCTACTTTTTTTCCCCACCACGTTGTATCACCCTAAAATAGGACAGAGAACAGCAGACACTATAAAAACAAGCACAAGAGCAGTATTTCCCTTTGATTATTTGCTGAGATGTTAACACCTGATGTATTTTTAAGACCTATAACATCACTGCCACCCAACGTGGCCGATGCAGGCTGCTCTCCAGCCGATCAGAGATCGCTGAAGGGAGAGAATACTAGGACTTGCCTGTTTTCTGAAAGGATGGATCTAAGTGGGTAACTTCCCTTCACTTTTGAGAATCATGTGAACAAAATACAGAATCAGTCCGGCTGGAAAGACTTGACCCATAAACACATGAAATGTAGGAAATTTTCTTTCTGCTCATTTTAATAGACTTTGGATTGGGCCTTGTTGCCAATCTCATTACGGTTTTAGCAGTTCTTTGTGAACATGATTATTAAAAAAAAAGGTTCCAATAAATACCTGGTAATAATAAATGAGAAAAATATAAAAAGAAAAGTCGAAAGGAATGAGACTGACACCATCTTTAGCAGAAAGCATCATATCTGCTTCTGTCTGTAGGGCCACAATTAAGTAGTGAAAGCTTATTACGGTTGGTGACAGAATATAGAAATAACCATCAGTCATCTCTGCGAAAACCTTTTTGTCAAGAGCTTAATTTGTATCTAGCCTTCTAAAAAATTGAATGCGACACTATTACTCTGAAGCTATTAAGGAAAGAGCTTCCAGTGCACATGCCAGTGTAGATTAATGCACACATACATATGCATAACTTACTGTGCTCGCTAATTTTTTTCATATCTATCTGTCTCTCTAGCCATAGCTCACTATGATCAAGTGATGAGGAAACTTTTTCTGATACAATTTAGTTTTTAAAAGTGATTTTAAGTGTAAGGGTTAGTGAATACAACTCTAAACAAAGAACAGTACCAGAAATACTTTAACTTAACAACAGATGGATAAAGAACTGGGAAGCAAAGGTGAAAATCACTCATATTTTTAAACAATTTGCTTGGAAATCTCTTAAAGGATCTTTCTTTATTTAAGCAGAATAACGCATCTGTGGTAAAAAAAAAATGGTGGTGGCACTCTGAGTTGCAGATCGTTCCTGGGAACTAACTGCGGAACTGCTGGGAACTAACTGGAAAAGAAGTATTCTCAAATGCTCTTTGTTGCTGAAGAAAATTCAATCAGACTAACTACATTTTGGAAGAAATAATGTAAGGTTTCAAGGGTGTTTGTTTCTTTTTCAAAATCTAGGGGTTCTTTTTAAATCTGTGTGGTTTCACAAACTCTTAATCATTGACAGGAAAATACCTGCTGAGTATTTGTGCTGAAACATTTACTGACCTTCTACATTCTCCCAGTCACCTGGCAGATGTAGTGACATTATCTAGTACCTATAAAATGGCCTAATATGGATAAAATGAGTTACATGCAAGGCTGAGGTTTTGGCAAACGTGTACTAGTGAAAGAGAACCATCTGTAGCTTTGATCTAGTAAATTTAAAATAATAACATTATTATATAGCATACAAAGCAAACTTAAGGCTTGTGAATAAAGCTGGCTTAGCAGTTCTTGAAATCAAAATACTGCATCTCTCTCAAAAAACACATTCTATTTTACAGGCACAATACATACATATATTGTATTTACATACCTTAGTTTCCTATTACACAAACATTTCTATATTATGACAGTTCAATCTTCATGTCCCTTTTTTAGTCCTCTCCTTAGTTTGCCAAAGGGAACAATTATAGCATTAACAGAACTTTTTGACCTGGGAATAAGACAGCTAAGCTCATTTGACACAAGCCACAGAGCAGCTATCAGTACTCTGCTTTGCATCTCATTGGAACAGAGCTTGCACAGAACACACCACGGACCCAAGGTGTATTGCAACATGGGCGGGAGCCAAACTATTTTACCTTGTGGGTAGGTGTTAGTATTGAGAGTCTTTCAGCTCACTTAGGGTAAGGACTCACATTTTACTCTGGGAAACTACAGAGAGGAACTGCTCTCAGCACTCTCCTCCATGCAATGAGATTTGTATCAGCCTTTCACGGCCTTTGGAATTCAGAGGGACACAAAGGCTCATCCACCGCACATTGCACCCCTTCTCAGGCTCTGCCTCAATCTCAGAGGCTGAAAACCTTGCAGCAACATACCTAAAGACATGGGGCTGCACAAACAAGATAACGTTCTTAGAGGTGACTTGTCACTATGTGAATCAAAGGACATGGCCTCTCAGCTTAACTTCTGGATGCCTGCTTATATACTGCAGACTGTATTATATTATAGTTTTCTCTAATTACAAATGCTGGAAATTAAAAAAAAACAAAATGACAAACCCCACAACCAAGCCCCAACAATATGACAAATAGATGGGACAAATTTACACACACAGACATTGCTTCTGGAGACCAAATGGAAGACTGTGAATATTCCCCTCTATATAAAATCTGCCACATGAAGAACAGCACTCATCAGCTTTAAGGTTTACGTCTTAAGGGCCTCATTGATAACTAGCATCCTTAACAGCAGAAAAATGAGAGATATAAAGATTTTGGGCATGCAGAAGAAATCAGGGATATAATTTGAATTTTGGTTTCTTCTCCTAGTTTTTTAAGTATTTAGCCATAATTTGCAAAACACAAGCCATTTAAACTTATCTGATCAATGTGTTATTTTTTCCTTTTCCTTTCCTTGTTCTTTCTCCATTCACAAGAAAAATTGCTGAATGTATTTTGTATGCATTTGGAATTGATTAACCTTCTTGCTTGTGGGAAGGAGAACCACGGTTTTAATTGTAGGAGATAACACTGACTATTTTCAGTCAGGTCGATTTTGGTTTGCACAGGGATGGCATGTGGTTTCATACAGGTTCCTGCACAGCCTAGGGTAACAAAACCTTATTGACTTGCACATCCTCAGCCATAAAGCTGGTAAAGACAGTCACTAAGCTATCAATAGGAAAAGGAAAGAAAAAACATGCTTTTAACAAGCCTGCACAGCCTACAGGTTAGTAAACCTTATAAAACAGCCACTGGTATAATTCACTCAGAACCCTGATCTGTTTGTTCTTGTCTTTTCTATATCCTCGTCAACACTTTCCATGGAAAACAGTGTGAAAAACACTTTTTTTCATAGTCATAAAATGGGAATTCTTAATCAGTACAGATGACAACAGCAATTTTTACTTAGATGCAACCACTTAAATTAGCACTGACATTTGTTGTCCATGAAACACATGAAATAGAGTCTAATTTGATACAATTTAATAAAATTCTAAGGACCTCAATCCATTTAAAAACAAACAAAACTTATTGCTTGATGCTCAGTAAGAGGTTTTACAATTATGACATTATTACATAACGGTTTCCTGAAGCACTTCTGTAGCTAAAGCTCTGCCATGATTTCCATTGCAAAGTCTGCCTTTGAGGGGTCTACAAATCTAGTTATTTCAGTTCATACTGTACTGCAGCTTGGTGCATATTATATGGGAGCATTCGCACCATGTAAGAATTTAGGACTCCCTTTTGTTCCTCTTGTAGACCTAAAACTGTCTTAGACTTTGGCTCTATTCCTCCATTTACAGATTGACTGGGACATTGACTGCAAAAAAATACATTAGGGCTTTTGTTGTCAAGAAAAGCACATGGCTACGAAGTCGCTGCGTAGGCTTTAGCTAGCGTGCCCATGTACTTCACTTCTGATACTCAGCACCTGCTGTTATTTTGGTCTCTGAACCAGCAACTATCAGGCACATATAAACTCGCTCCTGGTGAGAAACTATATAATTATCACCATTCAGAAATTAAAATCACCACTCACATTTTCACTTGTGATTAGAACAAACACTCTGGAACCCAGGTGGCCAGAGATGAATAGGCAAGGCACTGACACTGACCCCAGATGCCAAAAAATAACAGTCAATACATCTACTTATTAAAGCTCATGCTCTTCTTGCAAGAGCATGACTTTGCTGCTTTAAATTATGTCTTGTTAAATTACACTTTTGTAATATGCTGGTGCTATTGTGCTGCTGGATGTTGATGCTCGTGCAAAGTGCAATCCAGTTACAAGATTACTCAAAGTGATTTTGTGCTTAAATATAAACAGACACTTTTCTAAACCTTACTTAGTACTACATACAAATTCTTATCACAGATATGATCCTTCTCCTTCCCCGCAAACCGTGTATAATTCATATCGCTTTTGCCAATTTTTTTTTAATCACTGAAAAATATCAACTCCTCCAGGACTTGCAGGTTCCTCTGAGTTACGGTAAAGGAAAAAGGATGGAACTTGAATACAAAATATTTTAGAAAGCAGATGGCCTTGGAAACTCCGATTTTGCTCTTCAGAAAAGAACTTCACTCACAAGCAGTTTATACCAATTGATTTTATTATAGACAAATAAATCAAAGGTAGTGCAATGTTTGGCCTGTTTATCGTGGCAGGTGGTGGAGGGTATGATACAATGCAAGGATTAGAAGAGTTGTCAGAAGCTGCTTTGTCAGTCATAGAAGTTGCAAAGTTAGGCATATCTTGGAGATTTTATTTGCATTTTTGGTGGGGACTGCGCATCTCAACGTTCTTTTTTTCTCAGACACTTGTCTTATTAATTGTCTTAATAATCTTCTTGTGTATAACAGCAAAACTTTATATAATTTCTTTAGTTTTGTGGTTCCAGTTGTGGTTTCCCTCAATGTGAAAAAAATCACTAGCAAACTCTTCAATGTTATGTTTTGGGGAAATGCAAAGTAGTCCCTTCTGTAATGTGGAGGCAATTTGGCAGCTTGAACACACACATGTCCGCAGTGCGCTATTAACAACTGATAAGCAACATCTAGAATGTTTGACTCCTTAAGTTTTACTGAAGCCTGCAAGAAACTACAGTTTCTAAAAGCAATTTTAAGTATTTTCCTATTTGTGACAGCTGATTCAATTATCACAAATCACTTCAAGCAAAACTTTGCTCAAATTAGCTTTGGCTGTACATGCAGTACATTATAATTCTAGTTTCAGCTGAGCTGACACAGTATAGTAAAAATAAGGCAAAAAGTGCAATGTAAATATTTGTCTGAAGTATACTGGATACTTTCTCAAAGTTCAGAATAAAGGGGTTATGCGCTCTCAGGAGTCACTGTTTCTGCCATGTAACAGCAGAAGTTATTAAAAGCTGTAACAGCCAAAAGTATAAGCCATAGATAGAGAACTGCTCATTGTCATTTCATAGGAAGAACATGCCCCTATCCGTTTATCATTCAAACCTTTGCTTTGTGTGGTTTCTTACCAGCTAACATAACACTGAAGCAAGAAGCAGTTTCTAGCACTTTGTTGCCTGATAGGAGCCTATTTATGGAGGCTGTATCTTACAACTACTGAAGCACAAATTTGGCAGAGTTCAAGGCACCCTGTCAAGACTAAAGCATACCATGGTAAGAACCTATACTATTACCAGATGCTCCCAGTACTTTTCCAGAACATGATCTGAAATATGACATAAGTGGGGGACTTTATTTATCTGAGGTTATTTACAGAGATTTTTGTAGGTATTTTCAAGTACGTGTTCTACCTACACATAGTTTAAAATGGGAATTTGTAATTAGCTTGGCTCAGACCACACGCAGAGCAAAACCAAATGTCCCATTAGCTCTATGCTATATACCCATATACACAAACACATAGAAGTTATTAGCGTTACCTGTCACAAGACACACATTTATCTTTTTCGTTATTAAACCTACACTGTTGTACTGAGCTCCAACTAAAAGTAGTATATTAAAGTGAGGCAAATACACCATCATCAGTAGTTGGAATAAAAAATATTTTACAACTGTAGGGGGTTTTAAGAAAATAAAACCTGCTTCCTAATCAAGATTTCTTATTACCTGTAGAAATCAAGAAGTGTAATCTCATTTTAAAACAACATTATCCTTTTCAAATAAGAAAAAACACTGTGCTTCGGTAATTCCAATCCATTCTTCTAGGTTTTTGTTATTGACAGTCCAGTATCATACAACTTTTAAATGGATAACAACAGCTGAAATATTACCACTCACATAAGCATTTGCCCAAACATGCACAAGAACATAAGGAAAACACACATTAAGTAAAATTTGTTAGTTAAATCCTTTTAAAGAGAATGATCTGAAAATGTGTTTAAAGAATATAAATATTTTCTAATGGTTGTTCCCTCAAAGTACAATTAACTCCTAAATTATTTTAGATCATTAAATTTATCTAAAATTGTTTCGCATCATGAAAATTTGAAGACTACGTAAAGAATTTCCTTTGGTTTTCTTACCTGACTGGCAGGCGTCTCTCCAATCACTGCCTCATAAGGAGGGGGCAGCTCAGCTGGATACAGCATTCCTGGGCTGTTAATGGTTACTTCATATAAAGCACTGAATGGGGAATGAGGAAAGTCCAAATGGAGACCTCTGTTTAAAAACACAAACAAGCAAACTTAATTATTAAGAAATTGCATTGGATTTATTTGGCAAACTATTACCTACACCACAGTGATGTAGAGCATTCTCTGAATTCAAAGCCAATATACTACAAAGATTATATTGAAGAAATTTACTAGACAGCCAAAAGGAAGCCCCCATTCACAGGGTAGCTTTAAAAATTGTATTTCATTTTGGATGCCAGCCATCTCTACCAGACTGTTTTGCAGTCATTAATGTCCTTCACTACTCCACAATAATACACATCAACTGCAAGGATTTCCTTAGAAAATTAAATCTCATATTCAACTTCAAGTGTATAACGTTAACAACTGTGAAAGGATTACCTATAAGCTGATGTCTGCTTTAAGTTCAGATATGGTTATCCTTGACTTAGCTAAGTTCAATCACTTCTCTATTACAGCAGTGCTTTAACACACAAATATTTCCAGGTGCATCCTAACAAGTTTGCAAAAAATGTATGTAATCTCTCCAGAAAAGAAGCACCTAATGTAAGTGAAGGACATTACTTGGCTTCCTATTCTTTGAAAGAGCTTCATAGCCTGTAGCTCAGAACTATGCGATAACTGTAACTACAGGGAAGAAGAATCACCTCTGCGCCTCTATCACTGGTGTGCAGGTATATTCTGGTGGGTAGTAGGGTGGAGGCGGTACTGGTGGTATGAACTCATCAAAGTCCAAGGTTTGATGCAGGATAGTTCCATGTGGAGTCATGCAGTCAGGATTGGTAGAATGTGGCCTCTGTGGCAGAAACTGAAAAGGAACAGGTCAGGTTCCTTCAAATGGTAGAAACATCATCACCAATAATAAAAATTATCATAAAAGGTCAGTATTAGCAACCCTGACCAATACCCCATTTCATTAACATCCAGACTGAAATGAAAGAGACACTTCTGAAAGCATAAGAATACTTGAGATCAGTGAGAAGCTGAGTCAAAATGCCGAAATATAACACAAGTTTTTACTAAAGAGGCCCGTGCCTCAAACTCAGTCACTCTTAGGATGCAGAACATAGACATTTGAAATTAAATAGCTTTTCAAGAAATACTTATACCTTGTAATACAATTTTATTATAGCACTACATAATCAGCTGTATTTTAATAACTGATGAACAATAGATACAACTACTAAAATAACTATTTGCATGTTTTCCTTTCCAATCTGAAATGCCTTGTGCTCACAGAGAAAAATAATCAACCCCACTCCCCCACAAAAAACCCCAAATAAAACAAACTAGAAACAAGCTACCACACATTCATTAAATTTTGAATAAGAAAACTACAAATATCCCACCTATTTTTCACTTTCAAGAAAAGGACCATTTATAACTATTCTTTATTATTCTTGTAAAATAAAATATTCTTAATAGGCACTTGTCATCTGGTGATACAGACGCTGCACACTTAAATATGGTACAAAGGTTTTCAATACTGGTATGAAAGTAAGACAGACATTTATTCCATATAAACATCTCAAAACCAAAAAGAAAATAACCACACTGAATAATAAAAAGTAATAATACTGAGAACTACTGTCAACATTTGTGACAGGAATATAATCAGCTTCTAGCATAGCTGTGATATCAAGAAGCCATTCTGATACCTTCGATATCAGAAACACTGTAACTTAACAAGTCTTCTAGCAAAGGCTTAAACTACTTCAAGATCAAATATGGGCCATTCTGCAGATCCCATGGAGCCCAGCCACCTTGACCTGGCTTTATATGGTCCCCATGGAGAAAAGAGGATCAAAAGACAATCCAAAACCACAGAAGAAGTCTTTGTTCTCCAGGCAAGCCTCTGCTGTCATACCACTTTTCTTGGATCAGTAGATGACTTGGTCTTGCCTTTTAAAACAAGTGAGCTAAGAAGATTTGCTGAAGGCACACTTCTTTTTTACACTAGAACAAGCGAATATATGTCTTTGTAATGTTGTCTCATTACATTATTATTTGTTTAAATCCATGATAAAGACTTAAGAAGCAGTGAAATAAAAGGGAAAATGCTTATGCTTAGGAGATCCAGCAAATAGAAAGTAAATTACCTTCATTTTTAATGTCACAGTTTTATATTTTTCACTTTTTCAAATTTAATTTGGTGCAGTTATGCTGAATTTACATTGCCATAGAAATTATATTGGTCTTTGATATTTAAAAGGCCGAGTTACATCTTGATTCTACTAAATACACTCTACGCACGATGTTTCAAAGGTCAAAGCTGTAATAGTGGAACACAACAGAGGGTCAGGAGGACCAATTTCAATTGTTTGTGAAAATGAACTATTAGTTGCTTACTAATTGTCTCTCTAGAGGTATCTCCACAAGTAACTATTAAATAAACAACCTCCTCTGCAGAATATGTTATATCATTATATCTTACAACCGATCAAGGACTTTCAGCCATTGTAGTCTGATAACGATACAGGAATAAAAGACATGACATCTACTTGATTACTCTTCGTTACATAAAATATCTGATGCGCTTAAGCACTCTCTTTCATGAGAGATGTGATGCTGTTGTCCTGAGTACAATCAGACATTTCTACTGGTTTGTCTTACAGAATAAAAATACATTTTTTCAGTCATTTGGTTTAATTCACCTGATCTTTCAACAGCCATTTCCCAAACTGTACCATTACATTAATATTAACTGTTAAACACCCAGCTTCTGCCCTAAGTGATGCAATCATCAGCAGTCATCAGTCTGCTACCATCCCAAATACACTGAAGAATCTTTTAGGAAAAAAGGAAACAAGACAAACTTCAACTTAGTGACCTAAAAATGGTATAAAAATTTATAATAATGAAGACAAGTATCTGTATACTCTGGCTCACATTTTGTACCCTGCTTGATTCCACCAAACTCAAGACTACGCTCATTTTCCTAGTAGAGTTGATAATTTGGGTCGTTTTTACAGTCTGGAAACAAAACCATTTTCCTGTACAACTTTCTTTACCTCCTCCCAGACTATCTCCCTATACTGCCACGGAACCCAAGCTTTGGTTTGCACCAGAGAACGTGTAGCTCCATCCCTTCAGTTCTCGAGTTCCCTGGAGCTTGTTTCATTCAGCCAGATATAGGGAGCGATACTCTTAACACTCCTCAGAACAAGGCACTTAGACACACAGCACTTTTACAGCGAGTGAACTCAGCATACGTTTTGTGGGATGTGACAGAAAGGAAAGGTTTTACACAGGGTAGAAGGCTGTGGCTGTGGTTCAAGAAGGAAAAGACCTAATGTTAGATGCAGTTCAGTTTAACAACAGAATCATTTGCATCCCTTTCAAGAACCTTTACTGTTAATACAAAACATGGCAACAAACTCTGTGTGACCAACGCTGAAAATGAGTGGCAAAACAGACATGAAAGATGCACATATTTGGGGTGTTTGTTTATAAACAACAGTTTACCTGTGTGATATCATCCTGCTGGAAGGCACAGAAATTAAATTGAAAAAGGCTGTAAGAGGGAGACTAGCAGGAAATGAAACAATAGCAAATATAAGGGACTATCACAAAGTACAGACATCCTTGAGAAAACAATCAGAAAAATATTAAGTGGGAATTAAATAACATCTTATTCCATAGTACCCTATCTACTGATCTCTACTAGCCTGCAAAAGTTCATTCTTCCTACAGTAAAATGTATTTCAAAAATCTTCAAGGGTTAGTTTCAAATGGCGAACGCTGGCAGGGGTTCAGAAAAGACTTAATACTAAGTTCATAGGTAAGAAAAAGACACAGTAAGAAAACACAAACAGCTGACAAAGCTGGACTAGGTGGAGGAACACTGACAAATGCTTTCACAAGGAAACAGGCATTTTTGGTATTAGAAGACAGTTATTACTGAATAATGTTGATGGCAAGTAGGATAGACAACAACAAGAACGGCCAGACTGAAAATGGGGTGGCCTGTTTGGTCACAAGTATAAACAAGATCAAGTTGCATGCAATGTCATTTCAAAAACATTAGCTCACGCTATGGAACAACTCACAAAGCACGACTCCTGGCCAGGCGTTGGGGATTAAACCAATGGCCACTGCAGAAGCAATGGATAGAGAATGGTTGCATACAAGGACAAACAGCACCACTGGTAAACACTGTAAATAGCCAACACTGTTAAAAGCTTTGCGTAACTTTCTAGCTATCAATAGATATTTTGAACATATTTACTAGGCATAAATGGATATCCCCTGGCTCTGGAAATCCCAAATACTGAACCGTTTCTGTTGACCACCTGGAGCTGTTGGATGCTGGGAGCTTTCAGAAATCTGACAGACAATGAAATACAGATCTAGAATTCATGCTCTTCTTTTAGGGAAGAGCCAACCTTATGTCTGAAGCTTGGCATTCAAACTATTATACACATGCAGGTTTTTTCTCTTCCTTGGACTCAAGATAGCCTTACTTTAGTCTGTGGAACGTGTCTGATACCTAACAGGCATTACACATAGACCGGTGCATGGGCTAAATGGATGTGCAACGTAGTGCACACATTTCACACAGAATTTTGTGTGTTTTAATGGGGCACGCCTTCCTTTGACAGAGTTGAACAGCCTGATTTAAAAAGCCCTCATCTTTATTTCCTACTGAGGACTACTTAATTTGTTATTTCGTTTGAAGTTATGACGGAAGAATAAAACATGCTATCTGGTTGCAGCGGGGTAAACAAGGAAGCTGGACAACGCCGTGGTTTTGTACCCACTTCTTGGACCTGGATTCAATACTGAAGTTAGCTGCGGCATCAGCAGCAAGTTGTTAGCAAGCAGAGAATTAGAAACACAAGTGTTAGAAGCACACCACTTCCAGTGGGAGCAGAAGAGGTTAAAGTTTTCTGAAAATGCAGCTATGCTCAATGGTCCGTGTGCCATATTACTGAGAACTCCACCCAGCCAGTGATGTAGGGCTCGGCGCCAGTGACTTTCTGAGCAAGCTTAAAACCTGCGGCAAGACACACGTGCTGTCACTTCCCAGTGAAGGCAGCAGTACTTTGTAGAATAACAGAACTCTTCTCTCAGTTTTCAGCTCTTCAAGGTGAAATAAACACCATTAGATAGATATGAATAAGATTGTAAAACTTTTTTTTATTGTCAGACCAAATTTCCAGCTCTTCACTGAGAGGCTGTCTAAAAGTTGGTCACTGAAGTGACTGGATTAGAGTTTATTATTTATGTTCTGAATACTTTGAGTATATTGAAGTAAAAGCTGATGGAGGAGTCTCAGTTAAGGAACTGAAGAAACAGCAGATAAGGACTGTAAATAGAATTCTCTAATGAAACACTCACCCAGTGTGACACAATGTGGCTGAGACCCTTCTACCTGAGATCTGTGAGACTAAGAACCCTTCATTGGTATTTGCAGGTATGGGACATCCCCACTAAACATCAACAAAGACATCTTCTGTTCTACATATTCTGCAGCTTATCAGCACAATTGACTCCACGTAAACGACAGTGCTGGGATTCATTGCTTAGCAACTACAACGTATCTAAACCAGTAATTGCCATACATCAGTACGTGACTAGTGCTCCAAGGGAATCTTCTTATCTAGAGTATTTCCCATATCTGCATGTAATTACCTCTGCCTTCCATATCACATTTAATAAATCTACTATGTAACTTTGAAATGAGCCCTTTGGATACTCCATGGTTCATTATCCTCATTTCAGTCTCTATATGTCACTTACAAAAATCTGCTAATTCTTGGGAACGGGAAATAAAAATTTTTAATTGCATATAATTAAATATTGGCATGTTATCTATAGTGAAAGCTCTTTGCAATATACTTGGGACTATAATTCTGTCTTCAATTAACTGTCCTCCTCCTGGACAGGTTGCTTTTCTCCTTTTCTGAAACACTGGAATCAATATCTCCTGGAGGGAAACGTAGATACTAATTGTCTGCAAGAACAGAAGGATCATGGCTGACTCTTCTCATCTGTCCCTGATCTTAAAGGGAAATTGCAACTCAGAAGATACTTTGATAAGGAAAACATAGATTCAAATTTTTCTGCTCCATTGTTTCCGGTTGCTATTCCTACAACCATCACAAGCCATTAGCTCTGTAGTCTCAGAGGGACTGGTCTGTGACACTACATCTTTCCTGAAGTACTGACCATATTTTAAGTAGTCTTAAATATTAAACATTCTTATTCTACCAATAAAATATGAAATGGAAAACGGTACATTTTTAAAAACTGTCATAAGCTTTCCTACGCCAAAGGTTTCTCTTTTACCTTTTTGTCGTGTGGGTGAGGGGAATATTTATCCAACCATATTTACATTTAGAAAGTTTCTGCGGATGTACGTCATTCGCAATGCACATCTTCAAGTGAGCTTTGTGCCAAAAAAAAGTAACATTTAGGTTTTGATATAATTAGGTTAAATAATAAAAATTATGTAATAACTTCAGATCAATTCTCACTTAATTTGAAGCTTCAGCCTGAAGGGTTCCTTTTATTACTATTTCACCAGGATAAGGGGTTAAACAATGCCAGCAAGATATTGTCCTCATATAGAGGTGCTTTATTTGAGGTGTTTGAGTAGAAATATTAACTACAGCCTATTAAATTAATGACATGCTGAATTGTCATTATGGCTGATGAAAACGGTAATAAAATGTTACTGCTTGCATGTGCCATCATTGCCTTATTTCCTTTACAAAATAACAGATTGTTTTAGATACCACATAACATGAAGAACAGTTACTAAACACTGACGGTAATAAAATCCGAATACACTGTATGATACCAGTGCAAGTACTTCTAGGGTAAGTATTGTATAAACATATCTGGAGTGGAAGAAGGATTGGAATAGGTGTACTTTACACTTTAGCTTGGCCACAGCAGGTGTAATTTCTTGCATTTCTTTGTTTCATTCAGGCAGCCACCTTTTGAAGAAAACTGTGGGGTTTTGCAGTAGCCATTCATCAGACAAGATGCAAACTGAAACTGCCTTAGGCAACAAATGAAATACCATGGAAGTGGCAGTTTGGTTATTATGAGATGTTTCTTCACATTACAGAACCTTGATATTATCTGATTTGATGCACATTTATCTGCTGGAGGGGTGTGTACACAGAAAGAACAATTCTGGGAGGCCCTGTAATGGAGTGCAGCTTTAAACTGTCTAAGGTAGTGCAACGCATAACAAATGCTATTTCAGTCTTTAACTGTGGCATCACTTACTCTTGCAGCATTAGTAGATTGGTAGATTTTCTTTCCTGAGCAACTCTGTATACTTAACAGGGTGAAAAAGGTTAAAGTGAGGTGAAAAATTTGGGATACTTTCTGAAACAGTCAACTCAAAGAAGGAACAATGTCGGAAAATATGTTTTTGTGTCCCATACAACAGTACAAAAGTAAAAACTAAAGTTAACTAAAATATAATGCAATAAAAATAGTTTGCAATATTTTGCAGTATTTTTTTCCTTATCACTTGAAACCAAATGTTTGTTTGGTGGGATTATTTTTAACCATAAAACCCCCTTCAAATTCATTGGAAAATTTAATCTGTGCTTACTACCGGACAGCTTGTGTTTGTATGTTTCAGGGCATTTCCACTACAAGATCGGTATGTCTGAAGGTAGCAGTTTCCAAAAAAATACTGTCGGTTTGTTTGTAGCAATCAGATACTCACTGTACGCAACAGTTAGCAAGAAAGCAGATACTCATGAACTACTGTTGCAGATTTTCTTGAGACTGTATTATACACCAGCTCTATGTTGCTAGGCAATAAATACCTGAAGCACAGAGAATAGCTTCATGCCAGAAGAAAACTTGGAATTATTTGAAATTTGCAAAAATTTACCATTCTAACTGATTAATTTCTGAGACAAGAACACTAACACAGCACACGAATCACAAAACTGATGACCTAATGATAAACTAATGGCGTCCAAGGAGTACGTTCCCTATCGCATGATGCTTTTGCTGGCCAGGAATTACATTTTTATGCCCCCTCTTCCTACAGGAGAGCCTGTGTAGCTCTTGAATACTGTAAGAGCAAAGTAAAAGAATCAGCACAATAATTAAAACCTTTTCATCTAAGAGGGGTGGTATCTCTTGCTGCTGCTATCTTAAACTTCCAGCATGGTACAACTCTGCTAAGAGAAGATGCATACCTCAGTGAAAAATAAAAGGAAAAAGCACAAATCAAGCATTAACAAGCAAGAAAAAAGGCAGTAAATCAGATTTCTGGGTGCAGGAGAGCAAAAGGGAACTACAGATCATGGGAAAATAGACTGAAAATAGTGGTAGAAAAATAAATCTTCAGGTCAGAGTTCAGCTGGTCTAAGTCAGCGTACCCCCAGGGAAGTTACGCTCACTTAGGCCTGGTAGGAATCTGGCTCAGCAACCTGAAAAAAGAAAGGGAAAAACTTAAGGATAAACAAGAAAAGACTAGGGTCAAGCAGAAAGAAAGATATAATTTCCTTCTTCTGTGGAGAGGGAAGAAAATTCTTGTCAATGGAGCTGAAAGGGTGAGAGAATGGACAGCTAAGCAGGAAGACAGAAAGCTGGAAGCACAAAGCATAGGAAGCAAAGCATCGCCAGGTGGCAAAGAAAGAGCTTCAGGGAAGAAGTGAAGAATGAAGTGGCAGAGAGAAAAATTATGTGCTTTTAAGGTATTTGACTTCCCGTTGAGATTACTGCTTCCTGCACATGCCTGTCAGAAGCACTTTAATATTGTTCTTGGTTCATTGTCTCCTATACATTTTTATTCCTCTTACACTCCTAAATACCATAAAATTAAGTGTAGGTTAAGATTCCTGGAATATATATGGTTACACTTCTGGATCACTGCTACCATTGTTACACTAGACAGACAGATCTTTCCAGGTGTGATGATCACTTCATCTCCCTGTCATCACTGCAAGGTGAAAAAGATCTTTAGCCAATGGGCATTCTTGCAGCAAACATCGTGAGGGGGAGTGTATGAAAAGAATACCTGTAATACAACAAAAATCCTTTAACATTTAAGTGTCGTCAGCTGAAATGATTATTTTTGTCAGTTCTGTTTGATACCCAAAACAAAGTTATTAACTAAGCACTGCTTACGAGCCTCTACGAGCACGGACAATATGAATACATGGAGTGCTATATGAAAAAAATGCATTTATGTACCATTTGTAGGCATTACATAGACATACGTGCCTAACTTACTATATCCACTGCTATGTAAAGTAAACACCAGATCACAGACTGAAGATATTCTTTAAATAAGTTTGTAATCCAGTGACTGCAACATGTGTCTGGAAAGGACAGCCTTATCTCTGTAATTCATACATTTAGACTCAAATCAATATCCATGGCAGGTAGTGTATTTTTACTTATTTACTTTTAAATCAACCACATGCCTGCATGGCAAGTTATACAGCATTTCTCTGTTGTGTAAATGGTTTGCAGGTAACTTGCTGGGCCAGTACTCTATCTATGCAAACTTTTAAAATATGAGAGATTTCCAAATGACTGGTATTAGGTTTGTGCACTTGCCCTCTCTTATTAAACAGAGGATGATTTCCTAGATGAGCCAGTAATAGAGCGGGGTAAGAAACAATATACCTGGCCTGCAAAGTACAAAGGATATTAAACTTTTCTTTTTTTTGTTTCAACATTACACTGAAACCTGGAGAATCACAGCACTCATTTGGGATAGGAAAGCTGTCTTTGTCCAACCAAAACAAGACAGTATTCTGTAATGCAGCTGGCTCTGCAGAAGACTAATGATCCTTTTTCCTCTTGTTTTAAACACAAGTGCTACTCTGAAGCTCAACACGTTTTCCTTATGAAAACACTGTTATTGGCAGAGGGCTGTGAAAAGTTCCAGTTTTGAACTCACAGTTCTCGTATTCCATAGTTCTCCTACCAAAAAGTAGTGAAAAAGAGTATATCAAAGCTAAGTAATTGCTCTGGATAGTGTAGAAACTGAAGATAATAAACATGTAATGACAGAAAGTATAACGTGCACGTATAACTAAACCTTGTTAATAACCTCGTTAACAAAAATAACATGCTCCCAATTGCAAAATCCTGATTATAACTCTCTAATATAATATGTAAACATTCCAAACACAGTAGCTATTCATATATATTTATATAGATGCATGCAGATAAAAAAATACACCCATGTACACATACGTTCTAACACTACACAAGGACACACAAACAGCCTTAAGTTTATAAGCAAAGAGTAGGTACAAATGAGTATATACAGATAAGGACAATATGTTATGTTGGACAATACCCTGTGTAGTCACTGAAACATACTCACCATTTGCAGAAGATCAGAAGAAACCATCTGCATGCAACACATTGCTGTTGCCAAAGCACAGACAATGGTGGAGATGATATTGAGAGCGCACACACTGAACAACAGGTCCTGTGAAAAGACATGCATCAGAATATAATCTCTTATTATCTCAGGGACACAAAGGACAGGAAATATTTTTAGTGGTTTGATAATAAACACTGTCAACTGCTATAATTGATATGGTCTCAATTAACTGTGTAGAACTCATTCAGCTCGTAATAATTTTTTTAAACCAGTCTGCACAGGGAACAATTACAGAAGCGAACATCTTCCCTTCCCCACTTCTCACAGTACATTTGGTATTAGAGACTTCCTCAGAAATATTGATATTTCAAGTTTTCCAGTTCCCGAAAGAAAAGACAAATTACGGCTTTCACAGCGGACTCCAAGCTATGGCTATCACAAGAAACATACCATGAAACAGACTTCTGATTAAAAAAAAATACGTACAGAAATTTCATTGCTTTCAGCAGTTGAAATCTACAACTTAGGGTTGTGTGTTAAAAAATTAAATGGAAACTCTAGTATGAAATGGAGAATTTTGCCCTATATCAGATACTCAACGCATCTGAAACATTTTTAGATATGAGAGAAAAGCAGTGACTACATACAGGCATTTCACCTTGTGCTGATGAAATAAGTGTATATGGCCATGTTGGTTTTTTAAAAACCCCAAAACATTTACAATAGAACATGAAGTATTTCTGCTTACTAAGTAGAATAAAATAAACATTTGAATTAAAACGGAAACATTTTTATAGCAAAGGTATAATTAAAAAAAAGCATCCATCTCTTCCAATCACTGGATTTTTATTTACTTTCCCAACAGCCAGTGAAAAGGAACACTGATTTAGCATGCTGGCAACATTTCAGTACTTCTACAATCCTTCTACAGCAATTGCATATCTGTTGTACTTGTGACAATTATGTGGCTCAGTTAGTACTCTGAAGCCAGTGAAAGTATTTGAGAAAGAGTATCACAGAGAATAGATGAAAAATAAAATCAAAATTGTTAATACACCATGAGTAAAAACACTCACTGTGTAAACAGCATTCTGTAGAATCTAATAAAAGAGTATTTCAGTCACTGCCAGTGCATAAAATAACTTCCATGCTATAAATCAATGCTTTGCTTGCTTTGTTTTTTCCAACAGTACTGAAAAAATGACAGAAAGGTGCAGATTTACTGCTGCTGCTGTAATTGCTTGCTCCCCAGGTGACCTTCATTTGAAGATGGAAATGCCAACCATGGCAATCAGGCAGACATTAAATGGGTCAACAAGTTCTAGTCATTTAATAGCTTACATTGAGCCAGATTTGCTCTTGCTGATCTGGTCAGTAGTTTACTGTCGTCTTGGCCAGCACCTCAGCCAGGGGAATAATGAACCAATAGCATCAACAGCAAAATACTGGAAGGGCCAATCTCTAACTCACATACAGAGAAGGTGATACAGAGGACTCGCTCAAATGCAAAGTCACATAGACCCACTTAGAGCATTCAAATGGCGGTAAACAGGCAAGTAAACCCCTAGAGATGCAATTAGTTAAGTGGCACAAAAAGAGATTGAGATCCTGTGTGTTCTGCTTTCCATATATACACCTAAAGAACACTAAAGCCAGACACAAGGTCTAGGGTAGAAATAGGACCATTCCCTAGCAATAAGAAACTTCACCATTGCTTACTACAGCCATTTAGAACCAAAAGATTAAGTTAATCCAAATGTATAACGATACCAATTATGCTAAATAATAAAATCTACATCAAAGTTGTAAATTGGGATTCCAAAGTGTCTTTAAGACGCTCATACAACTTACATACCTCAGGACAGACTGAACTGTGCCTCTATCACTCGTAACAGATGTTTCTTTGATCTGTCCCTAAAGATCCCATAGCTTCATCCCACTATTCCAACGTTTATCTTTACCATCAGGGTCTTCCTTATGTCCATCCCACAGCTGAAAACCATTGCTCCTTTTCTTCCGTAGCTTTTGAGAACAAGCTATTACACAGCAGACTTTTACACATTCAAACTCTATTATCATGCTTTAGGTCTTTTCCTCCTTTACTGAATGACATATTAATCCAATTTCCTCCAATCCTCAACTGAGACCAATTTCCTAGGCCTCTGATAATTTTCATTAATTTCGTTTGGTTCACCTCAAGCTGGTTCACATTTTTCCTCAAATGCAGAATCCTAAACTGGGCACAACTGAGGCCTTGCAAATGCTGACCACAGCGTAAGGATTATCTCTTGTGCTTTACAAGCTATACTCATCCTCACACATCCTGCAGTGATGACTGAGGTTTTTTGCAACAGTACATCATTGATTTGTCTTTTGTCCAACATAACCCCAGATCCTTTCCTGCAGAACTACTACCCTCTTCATCCTGCTTCTAGGTAAGGACAGAAGCAACATCATAAAGACAAAACTGGTTTTATCGGAGAAAAGCCAAAAAACAAACCTCATTCTCAATTACACTTATGTCACACCGATAAAAAATAAGGAATAAACCAAACTCATTTCGTACTAGATGGTTAGAGAGAAAGAGGATTAGACCTTTTTCCCCCATATTCCTTCTTCCCACACTCTAAAGCACAGAGTAAAACCAAACAACACTTTTCATTTTCAGTTATTTTTTCCTTCTTTACCAGTACTTCTAGAAAATATCTCCAAACAATGTAAACCCAATTGCTTTAATTTTTATTCATTACTAACTATTGTGAAACTACAGACAAAGTAAGCTGACTCTGCAAGTACCCTGAGCTGCAGGACTGTCCCAGACTGAACACTCACAACGATCACAACTTCTTTGTTGTGGTTTGAGGTTTTTCCCTTGCCATGCACATGTAGCTGAGCTCAGTTTGCTATTCAGCATTACATTTGTTACACAGGGCAGGGATCACTGTCCACAGTAACAATGGCCTTCTTTCCAGACTCCTTTTCCAGGCTGAGCGTACAACAGTTAGGGAATTGTTCCCACTATGATCTTTTTGAAAGTGAAGATACAACTAGAATGTTTCAAATGCAGCGCTGCAGAACTTTTATGTATTTCATGAAGATCAATAAAGAGCAGACATCTATGAGCCAAAAACGTAACAAGACAGCAAAGCGAAACAAAATTCTTAACAGCAAAGGTAATAACTGAGCAATGATTGTAGTATCCTCACCATCACTAGGTATTTCTTAAAGCACGACTACTACTTTATTTTTTCCTAAAGTCTGTTTCAACTCAAAGAGGAATCAACCCACAAACCAATAACCAACCCTTCTCCTCTGCCCCTCCATGCCCAAACAAACATTAAGCAGCCTTAGGCAATTTACCACTTTCAGGGAATTTCCTCCCTGTGCCCTGTAGAACAAGTGATTAGGTAATTCATAGAACACTCATTCAACTACATACAGCGAGTGAGCAGGAACAGGCTTTCAAGATCTAAAACCCTCCATGGCCAAATATGCTAGCAGAAAGACAGTGTAGGTGCTTATGCAGATTCCAGGTGGAACACGATGACAATTAAGATGTCCTTTAGGAAATGTCTGTGAAAAAGCAGTAACCGCAACAGGGTCAATCTTAACTCTACCCAGCACCTGGCCACAGACAGCTACATTTATAGGGGTCTAAAGGAGGAGGAAATCTGTATCAAATAGAAAAGCAAGGAGCTTTGGTGACAGATTTTTGGTTGATATCTGCAAGAACTACACTAATCAGAAAACACAACACATGAATCTGTAATGGGGTGAAATATGATTCTTTGCTCTTCACAAATGGCTGAACCAATTTTCTCTTACACAGAATTTTTCTAGGTATTTTTGTCTTTTTAGGACAAAAATCTGATTCTTCCATATGTTTATATGATAATTAATGCTTTGATAGGTGTAATGTACTATGTAGAATTATTCTTCTGCAGGTAATGTACACCATTTTCTTGCCACATTTTAACTCATTAATCACAGAGGACACAAATCCCTTTAAGAGTGGAAGCAGCTGTCAGAATTGCCTGGAAGCAGGCCTAGATCAATTCAGATATATACCCACAGGAGTTAGATGGCATTGTCAGCTGTTTCTCTGTGGCCAGTTGTTTTTACCAAATAGGGCCCTCGGTAAATCTCAAAAGCTGAATTTGAATTTAATATTGGTTTGTGAGAAAAGCAAGATTTCATGGTTGCAGTATTCAATTTTTATTACCGCTGAGTAATTACCAAATTAATTGTCATTACCTACATAACTGTTTATGACGTTTTCCCTAATAACAGAGACCTTTGACTGATACTGTGGTCCCACAAAGGATACTTGTGCATTCTCAAATTAAAGGATTCTTAAGTGGATCTCTAGTAAAAGGGAAAAGATCAGCCAACTTCTCATTGAGGGAAAAGTACAGAAAGCAAATACAGTAGTGCAATCTGAAGCCAGCAGAAAGCTGCTGTTAATGGAGCGCAGTTGGAGGCGCACCTTTCCCTCTCTCACCCCAAGAAGAGCTTTCTCATTAGAATTTGGACTTATATGAGAAAGTCATCTGTGTATCTTGCATTTGTAATACCATGTATAACAGAATGTCACATACTGGAATTCTTGCTTTTTACTTCCTAGAGAGCAAAGCATATTCAACTTAATACGTTTAACAATTTAGTAAAACAATGATAGACCTGAATAACCATTACTGAGTGTCTGAGTAACCATATTTCTTAGTTTCACGTTACTAGCACAGACACAAGAGTATAAAAAGTAAGCAATGTGCATTGATAATAATATTCAAGACTGTAAACCTATGTTAACCACAATGTCAAATACCCTCCTCCTTCTTACTAAAAGTTAACTTTATTTGAAACTACAACCAAAAATAAAACTATTCCATTATCTGGGATGTTTTCTAAAATGGGTGTGTTCTAGTAAGAATGAATGAGAAACAAGAGTTACTGAGTTATTTTATTCTAAGAAATAAAGATGAAATGAAATTGAAATTCAGAAAAAACAGACAACACAGTTGTGTCTTAGTTGAATACTACTAAGTTGTCAGTACATATATCCACCGTCTATTAAAAAAATAAATAGGAAACAATTTTCTCATTTTAGAACCAAAGCTTCTTTGCACTGTTGAACAGATTCCAATTGTGAAAGTTATAATTAATATCATCTGAATGTTGTATTTTGGTATTTCCATTCTACGTTTTAGTTTCTACCAATTGTAGTTGCAGCAGGCCCTGGCTGTGCTAGGGCAGAAGCAGAAAGGAACAGCCTCCCTCCGACAAGCCTTCCTCCAGAAGGGAGCTGCAGTTTGGCAAAGCATAGGAAGACTGTATAAATAAAGCTCCTCTCCCACAGAAGACATACAGCTATCTTGCTTATTTTATAGGCTTCTACATACCAGATTTGTTGTGAAAAGAGGGTACCTACCATCCTCTTCAAAACCTCAGTTGTATTCCCAAATATCCAAGGATCCTCACCACTTTTATGCCAGGGAGCTCAGACAACAGGAAAAACAGTTATTGAAGTTCAGTGCCTTAGGCTGATGAGCCTTCCTCTCCCCTTTAACCACCTCCAGGCACATCTCACACCCTTGAAACTCTGTTCCCACATCTTCACCTCTTTCCCGTGTCCCTCTCCCTCACCAGTTTGCAGGTGACTACTGAGATAAGTAAAGGGCAGGGATTTTTTTGTGATTGGTGAGTGACTGAAAGCAAGGGAAGAGACATTGGTGAAAGTGACTGTCTCTCAAATTTTATCAAAATGAAGATTACCAGCAGGTAATATTTAAGATAAATTACAAAAAATGAAAGAAAAACAAGTCACACTCAGCATCGCTACATGTCATCCATTTCTTTTTTGTCACAGAGTCTTAAGAAGACACAACCTACATTTTCAAGCGCACCACTTTTCTGAAAAGTGACTGCATAGAACTGCACGTTCTAAGTCTGACACTATGCCCAAAAGCCTATGGAACACATTAAAATAGGAGCTGTATTACACCTGAGTATTTTTAAAAATTTGAATGTTTAATTGAAATTTTTTTTATATTTTGTATTCCAAAAATATAATGTTAGGATATAATTCAGTGAGAACATCATATGAAAAAAAACATACAGTAATATACTGAAAAAGCAGTTTGTCCTAAAAACTCATTTTCTTTGTTTTCCATCAAACTGCTGGGTGATAAGGCAGTGAGATGGTATTAAACTGGAATGAGGAAAAAATTGGTGATTGAGTTATCACTTCAATAACTCAACTGTAGAAACAATCATTTAACAAAGCAATTTGGAACAGCTTTTAGAACATGCAATTACCTGACAGAAGCAAAGAAAATCTCTGGAATGAGACAGAATCTAAACTGAAAAATGACAATGGCATGAGCCCCGCATTAGTGATGGGAGAGGTGGCAGAACTGGGTCCTTTACAACCAAAGAACACTCGCTGCAAGTGTATTCACCCTTCTGAAATTTTGCCCTTCAAAACATAATTTGTACCTCCTGTCACAGAAAGTTTCTCTGAAACTTCCTTTTGATATGTAATCACCTGCTACAAACTACTGTTTCGTAAGGGCTTGAAACAAAGCCAAGTTATGATGATCACACCAATAAGCCCAATAAAATTATGTGCTTCAGGATAATTGCTATTTGGGAAAAATCACTGATGGCCTTGATTAATCCATCTCCTTTTACCAAACTCCTGCAGGAGCTCCCTAATTCCTTTTACATACCCCCTAAACACAGATTAAAAATCAAGTAAGCCAAAACAAAACCAGAATCTCTGGACATCTTCACAACTCAACTCAAATGCAGACTTGGGTAAATATTGAATCGCTCCCTTGTCTCTTCATATCATAGCAATGAACTGTACTGTTAATTAAGTTACATGCACAAACATCAATGCAGGGAATTTAACATTCAATACAGACACTTAACCACACAGATGAAGCACTACTATGACAAAATATTCATTCTTTCTGTCAAATATTATATAGAAAATTATCCACCTGTGCTGCTTACACAGAATTGAGAAACTGTATTTAAACCTGTTTTGCTCTAGAACGAAACAGATCAATGCTTCTTGTCCCCACTTACTTCTGTCTCCACATTTATTTACAACATTTAAAATATTATTTTATGAAATGTGTCACTTATGTTCATATGAACAAAAAAAAGTTACACAGCACAAACCCTGTACTACTTAAGACTTCTAACCTGTGTAACAATATTGAACTGGCAACTCTCTTCACAACACACTCACATTTTGCTGGTTCAATAGATTGCTTTCCTGTGGAAATAAAAGGTTCATAGTCTTTGAAGCTCTTAAATCCTTTGCACTTTTGAGAGCTCGGTCAATATACAATAAAAGGAGTAAAATAAGCTTGCTGATGTGTAAAAAGAACGCTCTGTAATCAGTAGCCCTGAACACATGGATCTAAACATCCACACTGATCAAGAGCTAAAACCAGCTTCACTTCTGCAATTCTGTGAAGATGATTTCTCCTTGATTGACTTCAATTATGGTGCTTTATTTCTTGTACTACTATAACCTGAGAGAGATAATGAGCAGTAAAGCTTTTTCACCCATGAAATTAGTGTCTGTGTACCTCTTTTATTCATGAATTCAAGGACAACAATCCTTTTAACTCAAATCATAACTTCAGTTGTTCTAACTGGGTATGTCTGAAAAATACTAGAAAAAATAGCTGCTCAGATACTAGGAAGACTGTCTTTGCTTACAAAGAATCAATTCTGAACCATACATGTCTCAAACGCACATTGAACCGTAAATGGAGAAATGGCCAGTGCTTCATAAAATAGATTTAAGGTATGAAAGTACAATATAGTACACTATTTTATATGGGTCTAAAATATTTACTATATTTTTAAGAAAGCAGTTCACAGCTGCTACTTAAGAAAAATAAGCTCAAAAAGGTCTTCTCTGATGGATGCAAGTTTGCATATCTCTCATCAGCTCAGGTGTCTACATTAAATTTAGTAGTGGAGACATGTTAGAGAGTCCTGAAAGACTGAGGTTCCATAAAATAACCAGAAAAGTATGCAATAAACAGATTCCAGTCATTCAAAGAGGCAGCTTTTGAGCCATGAGAGAAGTTCACAACCGTGTCCACTCATTGCCTAAGCTAGGAACAAAAACATCCATAAGGAAGGAAAAGTAGGAGCAGACTATGTCTGTTATACAACTGTTACTTAGAATTTTGGAATACTTGTAGCTCAACTATTCAGACTACAAAGCCCACACTGAACCGCTCTATTTTTGATGGTATCTAGTATGGCAAATACGCCCTGAGCACAGATAATATGTTCAATCACCTGTTGAGGAACATGAAACAACTCCAGCATTTAAAAATCTGATAGGAAGTTACTTATTCTACACTGAGCTTTATCCAATTTTAAGCAGATTATGAAGTCTTTTAGGGTAAGTCATTCAGCAAAATTAAATATTTTGCATTTGGTCATACAGCAAATCTGAGGAAAATCTGTTCTCATAACTCCAAAGAACATGTTAGGAGTCATCCTCCTCTGTTTTGCAAGTGAAAGCACGTTCTTCTGAATGGAAAAAATATTAAACAACACATGGGTAGGCTTGGTCATCAGGAAACTCAGTAACCATAAATTTGGATTCAAAGGAGAGGAAAGGAAAGATTCACACAGAAGACTGTAAGAACCTCAAGTTACATAAATATCTAATAACGATGCTTAGCTTACAAACTAATTAATGGAACCAGTAACCTGAAAAAGACATTTACTATTCAATTTTAGCAGCTCTAAAGCAAACATTTATGCTGAAAATAGAGGGGGGAATCAGCTTTTCCCCTAGCCTGTATAGTCACAAAATCAGTCTACAGAAGCACTTTAAGTAAAGTAGGAAGCAATTATTTAAATAGCAAATTCAAAAATTAGCACACATGACTGCAGGTATTCTGGGCTGCGTAAGCTGTTAAAGTAATTAAAAATACCCTACTGGGTCATTATTGAACCAAAGCAGCATAACATTCTCCTCTTACATGCAACTATCAGATGGTAATAATACATTACAAAATAATTCAATCTTCTAAATACCTAACTTCATTCTCTCAAAACACAATCTCAAGAAGATAAGCTTTGTTGCATGCATGTCTTTTAATAAGTTCAGGATATTCTGAGCTTAGAAAGAAGGAATAATTTCCACAGATGAAAGCTGTCAGGAAAACTCAGTCCTTGTACTTAAATTAACATTACATGAGAAACTCAGTTCCTTAAAATTTCGTCTACAAACCAACACATTCAGTGCAGACTACTATGTCAGCATTGTGTGCTCCCTCAGAGGTAATGCTGTGTAAAAAAGGCATCCCATTCATACTGGTCTCATCTTGGAAAAGACTTAGGTTGTTGCCTGAAGTATAATCAGCAATGAAATCCAGAGATTATATGATTTTATAACAAGGTCTCTGTGTGCTTGTTCACGTACATTGTGTGCATGTGTGTATATATAAAAGATTTACCTTCCTGCATTTTTTTCTGGCTTTACCTGAACAAAAGACAACTTGCACAGCAATATCAGATGACTGAGAGACAGTCAAGAAAGCAACACACTGCTGATAATACCTTAGCTAAATTGACTGGCTGTTTTATGTAATACACTGGTTTTAAATCTTCATCAATTTGTGAGCTCCAGCGGAGCTTTAGCTCTTTAATTAATTCAAGCCTACTCATAGCACGTTTGTGCTCCTGTCCTGTTTTACAGTTCCCTTAGTAGTCTATGAACCCTGGTATCTTTGGCCATAAATTTCTTCTTTATACATTAGAATCACCCCTTTCTTGTTTGGACAGAAGGCAAGAGCAAAATGAGCTCAACTGAAGTCCTTCTCAGAAAAAGGAAAAATATGCAATTGCTTCCAAGCACAAGATAAGGTAAAGTTACAAAGTGTTATTTGCACAAAATCTATTGGTTCTGGCAAATAATTTATCTCAAGTAACTATTTTTCAGATATTTAAATGAGCCTTTTATGTTTTACCCAAGAGATTTAATGTGTTGGACCTTTTAAGATTTTAAAATACCAAATTCAATAAGATTCAATTAATTGTAAGGTAAGGCAGTCTATATCTCAATATAACAAAACGTTTTGCCATAACTTCATGTTTCAGCTCATATTTATCTTTTAGTAATTTTACTGTAAATAAAAAATTTCTCTTTACTGTAAGAATAATGTTACCTTTTCCTCTTCAATTAAGTTCATAAGACAAAAGGAAAACTATAGTAAAACTATTTTACTAATTTTGTAAATAGGTAGGATTTGCTTTTACCTTAATTTGGCTTGAATCAAGTCAAGTAACCTCCTAGCATAGGACAGAGTTGTTCTAGAAGCACAGTTATTGTTAAAATCAAGATACTGAGACACCGACACTCTTTAGCAGCACAGAATATTGACCCTGAGTATCCAGAGGAAAGCAAGGAACCTTATTTTCAGGTTCAGTTTAGGAGCTATTAATGCAGGAAACTGTAGAAAATGCATCTTCTGGTGAAAAACAGTAACCAGAAAATCTCTCCACTGTAAAACAGGGCAGATGGATCAGACTTGGGTGCCTGCAGATCTTAATGGTAGTTTGACACCTCATGCAACTGTGCTATTTTTACTGGAGATGGACAGACAAGACTACAACTATTATATCTTATAAATAAAACTCAAACACAGCAATTCAGAGTCCTTGAGATGGGTTGAGTTCCCAACCCTCACAACAGTGAAATGGCAGAGTATTTGCGTCCCTTTTACTGTAACATATAATTTTGTGCTGAAATTTCACTATTCAAATAACCACAGGAATTAGCAGTTATCTCACAGAACACATATTCAGTCAGCTTTTGCAATCAATACTTATATCTACATATGTACATACGTGTGATCATAGATATTGCAGTGGCAATTCTTGTGTCCCCATTAAAATGTTTGGGTAGTTCATTCAGGGTTTGAAAGGAAGAAGCAGACATGGATTTACAAAGGAGGATAAAGAGATGATTCAAATCAGAGCAGAGATGACAAAAACAAATTAAAAAAAAAATTTTAGAAATTTTTCAAAGCAACTCTTAAAAAAACCCACTCAATATCACACAAGGCAAGATCCCAGCACAGTTTAGCATACACAAGACTGGTAGCCACTGTTATTTTTCCTTGTCCTGTTTGACTGACTGAGAACAAGATCAGACAGGCGATACGTGCACAATTCTGTTCACAATGCAGCTCCCATAGGTGCTACCATCAAAAAAGCACAGACGACTTTGTGGAAACATAAGATTTTACCTACCCCCTAATAAAGAGAAGGAGCATGAAGCCTACATAATGTTATATATAAAGGTGTATACTATTGACTCTGGTACTCTATACTTTCTCTCTCTCCAGTTCCCCAAACAATAAGCACAATTGAGCTTTTGGTACTAAAACATCTGTTCTCTTAAAATCACCTTGTAGTTGTTAATTGCAATTAAAGAAGGTGAGCCTTATCACTGTCAGTTGTTTACCTAATGAGCTGTAATCTTTTTTATTCTTATGGGCTTAGTAGGACGCTGTTCTTAAATTTACAGCCAGGAATACAGAGCTCTCAAAGCCAAATGTAGAACTAAAACTGAAAAAGATTTAAGAAACTTTCTGAGAAAGATATTTTCCTAACTACCTCCTCTTAAATGAAAAATTCTGAACATACTTAATTAAAGCTGCACTCAGACTCTACTCATAGGAACCCCTGTGTTTAAATCAGTCCTCTGCTAGTGCAGGCAGGTATGTCATCAATTCCTTTTATCAATGACAGACTTATATTTTGAAATAAATTATATTTTGTGTTTCTATTCTTATTGCTGTACTGGTTAGAAACCTTACCCTGATTTCCAGCATATGTTGCTTCTACTCACTTAATATACTGACTATGTCCTCAAAAATAAACAGTTCTTTTCTCTCTCATTAAAGTTTACTCTACTGACATATTTACAGCAAGCAACCATATGTTCCCCTCAATCTTTATTTTTATAGGATCAGCAAGTCAGCTTTTTCTGTACGACAGGTTCATGGTTTTGCATCTGTCATACTTGGAAGAATGTCTTTCTGAGAACTTATTTTCCTGCATTACCTTCTCATAACACATTTCACTGAAACTGCACCACTGAATACAGTCCTGAATTTAGCATTCCCAGTAGCAGTTAATTATTATTTTTTGAGCAGCAATGTCAAGTTATGCTGCTTTTCCACTTACTAAATTCCCACTACCCAGTAGGTTTTTGCTCCCATAGTGTCCTTTATCATCCTCATTTAAACATGAGACAAACCTCTTACTTAATATTGGCGCCGTATCAAATAGTTCTAATTTCTACCTGATCCTTATTACATAGGAGTTGTTTTTCTTTTTTCTTTTTCTTAATAAAGCTGAAAAACATTTAGATATTTATTATACATCTTTTGGAGGATTTCTACCTGTTCTGAACTTCAAAATATAGCTTCAAATACCAATATAACTTAGCATTTTCAGGCCTCACACTATAGTCTAAATCCCTAAGATCCTTATCACATTGAATTTCACTACTTCATTCCATTATATTCTATTAACTATATTAAAATAGATACTTCGTAATTGAGTGCCCCAGAAGCAGAGTTAGTTCTGTTGATCATTAAATTAAACCTAAAATGAATCAATATCTGTGTCTCAGGCTAGGGTTCTTTTCTCCGATCAATTCTTCCACGGATTCCTTACTGTTTTCCAAACCAATGTAACACCATGTCTTGATAGTTTGGTGACAATGAAGTGAAGCAATGATGAGAGCAATTACACTGGGATACAACTCACTCATACAGTATTCTTAATGTTTGCTCTCAGTTTTTTATCTGGGTAGTTGTAACAGAAAAGGGTACAGGATTTAAACTAGTTATAATATTGCAGAACAGTCTATAAGCATGTTTCCAGCATTATCCTGAAAGAAAACTTACTATTCTCCCTCAAAGTAACTTCCATCTGAAACACTGCTAGTACTTTGTGTTAGCAGTACATCATAAAATACTTCATCATTCTGATAATACTTTGTGTTTCTTTGCAGTCTACCATAACATTACTAAACAATGCCAACCACCACCTTTGATTCGGGCTTTCTTGAAGAGTAACATGAAAGCTACCTGTTCTTATACCTTCCAGCATCAGTTACAACCAACTGTAAATTCTGTTTCCTAAATAGCCTCTAACAAAACAGTTACCTGTGCAAATACAGATATTGAGTATATAACATACAATCATTTTTATAAGCACTGAATTCTGTTGGATTAAGATAATTTTTTTTGCATGTAAGAGTGTATGAACATAGAGAACACCAGCTACTTCTTTCATCACACACTTCTGTCTTGCTAAGTACTCACTACTTAAAACTGAAATAAACTGTTAATTCTTCTCATAACGTACCTTTAGGGTCAGCCTCACAACATTACACTCCTGCAGAGGGTTCAGTTTCAGTGTTTCTCCCAGGTTACTGCAGCCTGATGTTTGGTGCTGCATTTCACAGCAAACACAGACACCATCGCTGTCGAATTTAATCTGTGGAGGGTAAAAAGAAAAAAAAAAAAAGGTCAGAGGAAGTATAAATCAACAGAAACACACTTTCCCAAAATTATATTTACTTTATTGTGACAGTAATGACAACTAAATGCAAAATGAAAATCTCTATGCAGAATCCCCTGAAGCAAAATGTCTTCCATTGGCTAATACAAGCTATAAAACCAGTTAAAATACAGAAAGAGGATACAATAACAAAGAAGAGTGTTACCTTTTATGCCTCTTTGAAAAAAAATTTGCTTTATGAGGCAGATGAAACCAGAGTAACTCAACTGAATGAACACCAAATCATACCCAATGGGGAAAGATGAAGAATAATAGAAAAAAGAAAATACATGAAGCAGTCATGATCACAAATGTAACTTATACTTACACATACATGGAAAAATAATTACAAA